>NC_081210.1:5635848-5805848 GCF_902713425.1 Acipenser ruthenus
TAACATTTAAGTAACCCTTTCTCCAACCAGATAGTTTGGTCCACAAAATAGTTCTGTCTATTATCATGGTGTAACACGCTGTAAAATATAATTGTGAATAGGCGAACACAAACAATGGGAGATATCACTGAGCGTCCCGTTCCAAGTGTCACCGCACGGTTATTGAGACACATATCCTTAACCCTAACCCCTAACTCTGTGGCCTGTCTATTCAACAACGAGGCGAACTTGAGGTACAGATATCTTAACCCCCTCAAGTACAGTAATCGGGTGAATGTTTTCATAAACATACGACAGCCAACATCAATACAATGCAGCATATTAAATAGGATTTGTCTCCCCCAAATGGTTAAAATGAGTTACTGCATTGATGAATAATTCAGAACCTTTGCAGGATGAACAGCTCCCTCGCTGCTTTTTATTTATTTATTTATTAGCCGACGCCCTTATCCAGGGCGACTTACAATTTTTAAGATATCACATTATTTTTACATACAATTACCCATTTATACAGTTGGGTTTTTACTGGAGCAATCTAGGTAAAGTACCTTGCTCAAGGGTACAGCAGCAGTGTCCCCTACCGGTGATTGAACCCACGACCCTCCAGTCAAGAGTCCAGAGCCCTAACCACTACTCCACACTGCTGCCTTTAAGGAAAGGGATTACTTACATTTTGCAGCAAGCCCCACTATCATGCTCGATTTTATACATTAAAGATGGTATTCTGTCAATCTGCACACACCGCCTTATTAAACCAGGTATTGCTCGACTATCTAAACGTAGTTTTACCTGTATGAACAGTTTATGCGCATTTCTGCGAAGCAATTTATAACTGGTATGATGGCTTGAGTAAACCAGTTCAGATTACAGCTTGCAACAAAACACACACACACACACACACACACACACACACACACACACACACACACACACACACACACACACACACACACCACCACCACCACCACCACACGCAAACACACACACCAAATTTTAAGTGCAATATGTATGTTACCATGAATGTAGCGGGTCTGCGTTTTCTGCTTTTTTGTGAGCAAACTCCGATCGTGTTCAGTTACAGGTTTAATGGGTAAAACTGGATGTTTATGCGAGACTACTTCTGTTTTCTGAATTCGTATGTTGTTTTTATGATTTAGCTATTTTTACTATTATATGCAAACTAATAAAACTTGAATCAAGCGGCATGGTGTTTGAAATGTTGAGATACATGCTGATGGCAAGTTGTGCACGCTACATGCACATACACAGTATCGCCTGTAGGGGGAGGGTTGTGATAGCTAATTCTTACAATCCAATATAACAAAGCGAGCAGTAGCAGTACAGTATTAAGAAAATTATATTCATTTTTACACCAAATAGCCCTATGTGTCGGTTCACATTTTACTATCCTAGCCTTCTTTATACTTTTCCTAATTGCAGACAGTTTTTTTTATTATTATTTCTAAAAGGTGGTAGCTGTAATCAGCAAAATCATTGACAGGAGATGATATCCCTCTCAGTCACTGTGTGTACAATTGTACCGTGCCAAGTTTCTTAGCGATGTATCTATTTTATAATGCGTATCTGTTTTTTATGTTCTTTCAAGTTATGGCAGGGCAACTTCTCGAACTCCATAGAGTTCACACCAACTGTTTTAAAATATCTAAAAATGTAATAAACACGGTTCATGACCATTATGCATTGTTCCTCACTATCTTGTAAAGCGCTTTGTGATGGTGGTCCTGAAAGGCGCTATATAAAATAAAGATTGATTGAGTGATCATGACTGAAGGGGATATTTTCAACATGAGCTCAATGTAACAAATGTAACAACATCAAACTCATTAGATAACTGTATAAAACACATAGCTAAGTCGACATAAACATTTTATGATTCTTTATTTATATGGGAAGATAAATCTATAATTAGTATTATTTTTAAGTGTGCAACAAATGTATAGTTTCAGTTGTAACTCCACATAACTGACAATACTATATGTTTGTTTCCAAAGATTATATATATATATATATATATATATATATATATATATATATATATATATATATATATATATATACATATATATATATATATATATATATAAACATTCCTTTAAAAGGGGGACATCCAGAAAGTTCTACAGAGCCTACAGATGGTGAATGGGAGATAAACCTGTCAGTAGCTGTCGAAGCCCTCACCACTAACCACACCCGTCAAATGGGCCGGGTTAATGAACAAAAACAACGAGAATGTGTGTCAATGATGAAAGACTGATAAATTGAATAGCATTTCTGATTATATATATTAACTTTTAAAAATCGCCAATGTAATTAAGTGTTTAAATGTCATAAGCAGTAACGTGCAGAGCTGTCTACCAGTCTTTATGACGGTGCAATTTAACGCTTTTAGTTTAGTATTGCCATTTACAAGATTGCATTTCTTCTAATGATATAAACCAACTTTTTAAAAACATGACAACAATAACATAATAATGAGTTTAAAAGCTGAATGCAAGTTTTATAGATAGATAATAGAGACATTTTTCATTGAATGATTGTTAAAGCATAGACCTACAGACAAACATTTGTATTCTTTCCACTATGTTGCTGATAATGGAACTTAATTTTTATATTGGAATATTTAATTATCCGAGGGCTTATAGATTAGTTTTGATTAAATAACTTGCAATAGTTGAGCTTCAATAAAATGAAACACACATAACCTCTATATCGTTCATCGTTTAGTCTATTCGCCAGAAAAAGTGGGTTATTTTTTTTTACTAAGACGGTACATTCTGAAAATGAATTACAAATATGAAGCATGTTGAACCCCCATCATGATTTTAATGGTTCTTAAAGTACATCAAGGATTTAACCATTAATTGCCATGCAAGAACAGTCTTTTATTTAGTACAGTTTTTATTTACAGTAATTATTTATAGAACATCAAAAAACACACATTATGGTTCTTTAAATTATTAATGGTTCTCTTTAATGTTTTGAATAAGGCCAAGTTCGATTTATTAAGCCCAAAGTGTATATTAATAATAGACAATAGCGAATAAGACTGCAAAATTCGGGGAAGGCTGTAAATTGTGGAAGAAAAAAAAAGTTGTTGGTGCACATATGTCTATCTTGTGTAGAACGGCAACTTGGCACCATTCCACGCGGAATGGGTCACGACTGTTCTGGTTGCTCGTAACCAATCAAAGGAGAGTTTTAATTTGATCGTCTCGGGGAGTGTCTGCCGCCTTGACAATATAAAGGATCCTCACAGCTCGAATTGTCACCAGATTTTGTCCTACGCATCCCTGTTAAACAGTTGGAAAAGAAACTGCAGACTGAAAGATGACTCTCACAGCCGCAGACAAAGCCCATGTGAAGGCCATTTGGTCCAAGGCAGGCGGCAAGGCCGAGGAGATTGGCGCCGAGGCTCTGGGAAGGTAATTAAACTTCGTTGGCAATAATAATAATCAGTTGTTATTATTATTATTATTATTATTATTATTAGTAGTAGTAGTAGTAGTAGTAGTATTGCTCGACATTGAGCGGGTTTCATCGCGACATCATTGAGATTAATAAAAACGAATAAAAAAGGTTTTCAGTGACTTGCAAATTATATTAGGTTGTACTTTAATGTTAGCAAATTGAATGTTTTCTTTTCTTTGACAGGATGCTCGAGGTCTTTCCCCAGACCAAGACATACTTCTCCCACTATGCTGATCTGAGTGTGAAATCCAGTCAGGTGCGCACTCACGGCAAGAAGATCATAGATGCTATTACCAGCGCAGTCAACCACATAGATGATATAACTGGGACTCTGTCCTCCTTGAGCACTCTGCACGCCAACACACTGAGAGTTGATCCAGCCAACTTCAAGGTAACAAAAACGCCAGACTTTAATAACTTTATACCGATATTTCTGCGATGATATTGTACTATAGCTACGTGGAATAAACAGTTAGGCTATTTTTTTTAATTGTATTTATTACTGTTAAACTTCATTATAGGTTATTTTATCTTGTCATTATGTATCTGGAAGTGGCACTGATTGATTGATTGAATTCTGTTTTCATCTCAGCTCCTGTCCCACACCATCCTGGTGGTCCTGGCCCTTTACTTCCCTGCTGAATTCACCCCGGAGGTTCACCTTGCATGTGACAAGTTCCTTGCCCGCGTGTCCCACGTTCTGGCTGACAAGTACCGCTAAAACAGCGAGAACCGAGCTCGAGGCAAGAATCTTACTAGCCATGTCCAGCCTGAGATATTGTTGTTGTCAATAACAATATAAACATGGAATAAATAAAAACTTGATTTTTTTCCCCTTAAAGTTGGCCTTCATTTCTATACACATAACATCTGTTTTAATTTATTTTAATATTTGTTTATCGGGTATACTATATTCATTTAAAAAGTGTAACCTCAAGGTTTCTGCTGGGCGTGCACAGTCCTTTGCCATCCAACACAATCAAGCTTTTTCTCTTTATTGTTCATTCCGCAGATGTTTTACACATGGTTTTGACGCTTTAACTAACCAAATGGGGCAGCCAGAGCCTTAATCATTCAAACATTGAATAGGCAGAGTGTTGTCTCAAACACAATAAGTGGCAGCTGAAGTGAATAGGAGTCGCAATTGATCAGGTGTGGTCGATTCATTCAATTAGTTAATAAATAATTACAGTACTTCTGAATTGCTGCCATAATGTGTGGATTTAGGTCAACAAAGTGTACAATAAATTATACCCGCTTCAGAAATTAATGGTTCAATACAAATTCTACACAAGTTGAAACTCCTCAAATGCAGTAACCACCATGTGCTAACTCTAGATCCTGTACACAACAGCGAAATAAATAAACTTTGCTTTTCTTAAACACTGTATACCCCTTAGTTAATTACCTTACTGTGTTAAAAAAAAGACATTCTTATCACTTGCATGCTTGGCCTTTTTTGAATTTGAATTACTAAAATATAGTCAGTGTTGCCCTCGTCTTACATGAAGGAAATAAATAGCGTATAGCAAGAAACAACTTGGGTTAGTTCATTTGGTCGGCCTTTCTCTGGAACTGTTTCTTTTTTAAGAACCACTCTGCTAGTTCTTTAGAGTGAATTTAATGTAAAAACCAAAGCGTTCTTAATACATTTTCCTAATTCTAGTGTGTGTTCCGCAAAGGGACAATTGTACTTTTTAATTTTTTTTTTATAAATTTAGTCGTTGCCAATTATTTTTTATTATTTTCTCCCAATTTGGAATGGCCAATTATTTTATTAAGCTCAGCTCACCGCTACTACCCCTGCGCTGACTCGGGAGGGCGAAGACGAACACACACTGTCCTCTGAAGCGTGTGCCGTCAGCCGACCGCTTTTTTTCACACTGCGGACTCACCATGCAGCCACCCCAGAGCCACAGCGTCGGAGGACAACGCAGCTCTCGGGCAGCTTACAGGGAAGGCCGCAGGCGCCCGGCAAGACTACAGGGGTCGCTGGTGCGCAGAGCAGAGGACACCCTGGCCGACCTAACCCGGCGATATCCAGGCTATAGAGCGCATCCTGCACAATTGTTTTTAAAGCAATAAAATACATTCCAGAAGTGAGGTAAAATGTTATATATATATACACCGGATAGATAGATAGATAGATAGATAGATAGATAGATAGATAGATAGATATTTAGTGTGAAGCTTTACCTCAGTAACTTGCAATCAATCTGTATAAGCATGATACAGCTTCCCACCAGGTACAACATTCCCAGCTGTATTCCCATTTTCCATTCAAAAGACACAGCTCTCTCATTAGGAATGAGATCCAAGATGCACGTACTTGTATCTCATAGGTATTAATTAATTAATCACAATTACCTCGTTTTGAATAAAACGATTAAGGAACTGTGCTATTTGAGCTCCTACTTACCTTGTGCCAGTCAAATTAAATCCAGGTCATGTTATAATTGAAAGGAGACCCGAGCTGCAAAAGTGACAGCCTATTACAGGCATATTTTCAATTGGAATGACTTGAACTGATATTACAGTAAATGCAGAACCGGTACTGAACCAAACAAACAAAGAACAACGATACAATAAATGCACTGCAATTAATAGTTGCATTCGCTTAAAAGCAACAATTTAATTGAAATCAATGTATTCCATCCCAACCCACACCCTTTTCATTTTTAAGCATTTTTTAATACAATATGTATATAACCCCTTCATGTACACAAGGAATTGAGCGGTTGTGGAAACGGTGTCTTATTAAAATGCATTTGAGAGTGACTCAAGTTTCACGAGGAAAGTGACAATTTGAATGAGCAGATCCAACCTATCTGTAAATGTTAAAGCTGTTTCGTGCACCTCATTGCAAAAATAAGAAAGTCCGCATAATTTGTATTTGTGGGACACATAGTGCCTTGTACCTTAATGGTTCAAGGAAATGTGCAGCCAGTGGATATTGATTAATAGCAGACTAAATGCTTACCCACTGCTATGACCTCCCTGAGTATTAACACAATCCTGGCAACGTATCTTTCGCTGTTCTTGTGTTAATTAAAATCATGTCTTTTCGAATGGCTATTTATGCAGATTCTTAATCAACTCATTTTGGCAATTTTAACTGAACTCAAATATCAAGCACTGAGCACCTGGCGTTTTTTATGAAATTTGGTATCCCAAGGAACAATATTACTCAAAAAGTCAACACACCTACCTGCTCACTATTTAAAATGTAAATAACATTATGTATGTGCCCAATGAGCTATTGATGTAAGACTGTGATGTTAGGCGTTTTCATTGTGCGTCAGTGTGTATAACAAGATGATTAATCAGTCATATTAGACACTACAGATAATGCACAGAAAATTAGTTTGTATTTGAACATTCTAATCTGAAGCCATAGACAACATGACAAGCGTTTGAAAAAAAAAAAAGACAACAAAAATATTAAATAGTAATAATTAATAATTAAAAGTATGGGAGATTCAGTAAGGATGGAAATAAATGTATTGAACCGTGGGGCAGTTGTATGTATTTATTACATTATGTATTTATTCGTATATTTACGTGTTTGTTAGTTTTTTTTCTTTTCTTATTTATTGCATCACCTAAATTAAGATAGTTAATGAACACTTTAAATGAAACGCGGTTGTTCAAATGGTATTGTTTATTATATTTTACTTTCAAAATTTGATTAGGGTATCTTAAGTTAAGTATCATTAAAAAGTAGTAGCCCTACTTTGTTTTTTACGGATAAGCCTTTTTTTTTAAATAAGACTCGTATCTCTGTTAACAGCAGTTAATTTTTGGAATCGAATTACTAATACCAAGAAAGACGGACCCCTTGCCAAATACTTGATTATCAAAAAATGCAACTAATTTGGCAAAGGTAACGGGGGTGACTCCACCTTCCTGTGCTCGAAGATAAGCAGCTTGTAACATTCCACTTCGTAAAGTTTTTTGCAAAAACAAAAATATTTATTTATCATTAAAAATACTAATTAGTACCAAATTAATATGTATGTAGTGTTAATACAATGAACAGTAAATAAAACAAAATGTGCTCTAAAAACGGCAGGGTTAAAGAAAATTATTATTATTATTATTATTATTATTATTATTATTATTATTATTATTATTATTATTATTATTATATTACACACACGCGCGCACACACACACACACAGCAAAACAATGTATTATATATATATATATATATATATATATATATATATATATATATATATATATATATATCAGAAGTATATTTAAAACAAACAAACAAACAAACAAACAAACAAACCCTATAATGGCTTTAGTCCTAGTATTGACTCATTTCTTTCTTTAAAGTTTTAGAATATTGCAGACAAGCAAAAATATATTTATTCAACACATTAGAGACCATAAACATGAAATATTTACGGTTTATAATTCAGATGCCATATATATGAATGGGGAGACATTATTTATTTTTCCACCTATTGAAATAATGTGTGGGGGGTATATATTTATACAGTATGTTATTTTTTGTAATAGCTGTTGTATGTAAAGGCATCATTTGTCACAATAAGCATGTCAAGGCATCGAATGCCAAGGCCACGCCTCTTGTGAGAGATCAGGCAGTCAGCGTCAGGTTCCATGTTGGGTGTGGATTTCAGTGTTCCATAAAAGCCAGGTGCAGAGAGCAGGTCTGTACCGGATTATTTGTGGAGAGCTTATTGCACACCATCGAAAGAAAACAATACAATCACTATGGTTAACTGGACAGCAACTGAACGCAAGACCATTAACAGCTTATGGGCCAAAGTACATATTGAGGAGGTTGGCACCCAAGCTTTAGTCAGGTACCCTATACAGATATTACAGCATTTAGAATATACGAAGATAGGATATGGTAGGATGTGTTTTATTTTATACAAATTGTAAAGTTTTATATTAAAACTATATGATTCTGTTTAATTTTTAATCAAGTAACTAATAACTTTTAGATTTAAAAAAGTACGGTTGTATAGATTTGTAATTAATAATCTTGTTCTTGTTTTTAATCAATAACATCCTTTTTTGTTTTGAACAGGCTTTTAGTTGTGTACCCTTGGACCCAAAGGTATTTTAGTACTTTTGGCAACCTCTCCAATCCCGCAGCCATTGCTGGAAACGCCAAAGTCCAGGAGCACGGCAAGACAGTGCTCACAGCTGTCGGTGAAGCTATCAAGCACATGGACGACGTGAAGTCAACTTTTGCCAAGCTGAGCAAGTTGCACTCTGAGAAACTCCACGTGGACCCCGATAACTTCAAGGTAGCTCACTCTGGTAACATATCTACCGAAAGCACCCGATGCTGTAAATAAAATGGGGTTCATGGGTCAGGTGAAAATACTCAAATTACAAGAATATCAACAATAAAAAATGGTTCACAAAAGAAAAAAAATACAAGAATATCGATTTAATATCGAAGAGTCAATGTGCCTTTTTTATTACCGGTATATTACTTTGCTAGTTGAAGTCGGGTAAGATGTGCAATAAGCAATAAAGGTTTCATATTTTATCTACGGGAAGAATTATACCTACCGATATGGACAACAGAGATTGTTTTAATTAACCTTAAACGAGTAGCCTAATGCATGCGTGCTGGTTCATGGGACAGGTTGTTTCCCGGATTCAAACTTTTGCACTGGGGAAAAAATAAAAGCTAGTGTTGGCACTTTTGAAGATTAACATCGCGCTCTTGTTTTGTTTTTCTTGTTCTCCAGCATTTGGGCGATTGCCTGTCCATTGTTCTGGCTGCCACTTTCGGCCATGCCTACACTCCGGATGTCCAGGCTACATGGCAGAAGTTGATTGCTGTCATCGTCTCCGCCCTGAGCAGTCAGTACCACTAAACAAATGATGTCACTGTGGTCCAGTATCCACCGTGTGGCCACGGGAAAAACATCAGGAGATGTGCAAAATGTATCATGTGCAAAATCTAATGACGTTTCTCATTGTTGTAAACTAACATTCAGTAGCTTTGAATGACATAAATAAAATATTTAACTCAATCCTTGTTGTTGGTTATTTAATATCACTTGGTGGACTATACCGTTTACATAAATTAGTAAATACCACTCTAAAATGGGGAAATGTTATGTTTTTGGGGTTTGAGTTATATGTCGGGCATTTTAATTAAAGCCAAATTAATATTGCCTTACATTAGCTCTTTTAATTGCATAGACTTGCTTCCCACCAGCTACATGGTTATTTAAATTAGTCTCCAGTCTCGTACAACTCCAACTCTTAAAAGGAATACTGGAGGATTAGTTAAAAGTAGTAACTTGAGACCCCATGTGGTAAAGTGGAAGGGATTAAATAAGTGCCATTGGGCCGTTCATATTTTAACATTTCACAAATACCATACCAATTTCATTATACACCGCCACTCGTGTGAAATCATCCCAGGGCGCTTTACAAAAATAAACAGCAAGCCAAAAGAGCTTCAAACCACTCGCTAGTGAAAAGTCAAATCAAAGAGATATGTATTGATCTTAGATTTAAAAATACATTTAAAAGCATTCCAGATATAATTTGCAAGCAAGCTCCAAAGTGAAGGAGCTCAAAAACTACAAGCTATCCACCATAGGTTTTCCATCTGTTATTACCAAGACGCCATCATTTGCCGATCTCAAACGAGCCGGTTTATAGTGAATAAGTAATACCTCACACAAATAGGCAATGCAATCACCTGAATAGCCTTGTAACGTAGAAACAGTGTTGCAATGTGCTGCTCCGGGGGAAGCTATAGGGACATTAGAACTGGGAGGATAAGGCAAATATACTTAGTGTGTGTAGGTGTTGTTGTTGCGGCATTTTGTATTAGTTGCAACCTGTTCAATAAGGCATCAGGGAGACCAGCAAATAAAGAATTACAGTAATCAACCGTAGAGGTTACACAAGAGTAAATCAGTGTCCCAGTGTCAGCCTGAGACAGCACAGGACTCAACCCAACTATATTTTTCAGGTGCCAACAAGGCATCTTAGTAATTGAATGTAAATGGTCATCAAAAGTCAAAGCAAGATCGAAAATAAATCCCAGACTCCTGGAATTTGAGGCAGGAACCGAAAGACTAACACTGAAAGGAACAGAAGCAGAGGGAGCCATGTCAAGATGACGCCGTAGACCAGAATGTAAGATGCACGTCAGAAAGACAAATATGTGGGTCATACTTGCTTTCAATCGCCAAGCTGATGAAGTTCAGGATGTATTCTTTTATTTTTGACCAAACATCTCACGAACTAGAAGTATAAGCAGAGCATAACCTCAGCGAAACGTGGTGTGCTGCACACGTGTCTTTTTTGTTTCTTTTGTCCTTTTAGCTCCAGCACCGTGGCAACAAACCAAAACAACAGAGGCGAGCGGGTGTTCCAATAAAGTCGCACTCTGCTGTAGATGTTTAAAATGCATTCCCCAGCTCGTTTATTGAAGTGGGTCAAAATAAACAAAAATCCACCGACCGTCTCTTGCTGATTTGTGCGAAAATAATGAATACAATATCAGTTTGAGAATGATGGAATAACGATATGCACCTAACATGACGCTAATATCTCAAAAGTGCTTGGTCTTTATGATCCGGAATCAGAAAAGTCGCTTGATCCCAATATGGAAGCCATATTAGGTCACAGGTACTATTAGATTTGCCAAGAGGAGCACCCTAAACCTTAGAAATGCAAAGACTGCATCATACGTTATTTGTGTTTCACGAGCTATTGAAATAATCGGCTGCTGATTTACAAAAATATACACGTTAAACAGCGACAACCCAAGTTAAATGATCGTCACCCATAACTCAAACCTTTTCTGTAACTGGGTTGTAACCAACTCGAAAACTACTGATTACTGTTTCTAATTTCTTTTGATTAATAGTACTAAACAATAAAAACTAAAAAAATTTTAAACATGATATTTCAGTGAATTTACAAAAACGAGTGTTCTTTCTAAACAGTATCACTAAACTTACAAGAATGTTTTTTCCTGTATTAATACAGGCTTTTGAACAGGCACTTGCATAAACATTACAAACCCACGTGTTCACCTGAAATTCAGCACCTTGGTCAGCGACTTGTGTTAATTTCCATTCAAACACCAGGGGGCGTTCCTGGGTGGTTTTCTTCTGAAGGACGTGATTTGCATTTTCCAAGGCTTTGACACCGTTGTCTGATGAATACTAATGTATCCTCGTGAACCACTTGATTTATAGGTTAATGAATGTTAATTAAACCTGATCATTAGTATTTACCACTATAAACCAATATTTCTGGTTTTGTGTTGCACCAATCGAGTTTAAAGACAATTGTGCGTTGCTATAATAACCAGATACTTTTGAACATTATTGATAATATTTACACAACATAATACGCTGCATTTATTATTATTATTATTATTATTATTATTATTATTATTATTATTATTATTATTATTATTATTATTATTATTATCAACATTTCTGTTTACTTATGATAGTTCCTGAATGGGTGTAGATGCAGATGTATTTATTTATTTATTTATTTATTTATTATTTTGATTGTTTGTTTGTTTGTTTGTTAGTTAGTTAGTTAGTTAGTTAGTTATCGCTTAGTTTCAGTTCCATTTGGTGGAAAGGTAATTGATAAAATCACCCATTGATAAGAGTTTTTATTTTCTGAAATTATAGATATTATCTATTCCATCCCTAAGAAACTTCCCAAAGATGCTCAGTTGGAACATATCAACATTTGCGAATGAGAGGAGACTATTAGGACAATTTGAGCCAGGATTTCCAAATTGGATGCTTTATCTTTGGAACTCTTACTTTGAGGTGCCATATATGAAAAATGAAACTAATTAGAACCCATTGGTTTCAGATGAAACCCTTTATTTCTAAGAATCGTACACACAACTAAAGCTCGGAAGAGCCATGTGATTCTATAGGGAACGCGCAGGAACCATCTTTATTACAGCGTGGGGAGTAGAGCGTGGGGTCTGCATGAAAAGGCAGCCAGGGGGTGTTATAAATGTTAACTATTTCACAGTATTTCATGTATTTGAGGGTGCCTTTATACAGAGCTGGTGTACCTTTACAATATGCCTCCCCATCAGGATTTGCTACCAATAGCAAAATGTGACAGCTATAGACGCTTGGGAAATGACTTTCCCATAAGAAATAAACAAATGACTTTACAAATTCAGAATGAGAACTAAAAGACCAGTAAGCCAAATGATTGTTACTGTTAAAAGTTAATTACACCATGTTATATTTACAATTGGGTTACAATTAATCAGTGTCATGAACTAGTCTATCCCACTTTAAGATGACATATGCGATACTGTTATGGAGTTTTGAGTTAAATTGGGGTTACTCTGTAGATATGACCTAACTTAGCCTAATGGGGCCCTGGGCAATTGCGCTGGTTGCTAGCCCCAACCGCCTGCCTGTAACATAAAATGGGGTGACTTTGATTAAAAATGTATATTTATTTTGAACAAGGGAACGAGGAAACGGGAATAATAATCAATAATAGGCTATTTTACTTGATAAAGTGAAATCGTACGAGTAAAGGATTACTTTAGGGCTTGTTATATTGACCACGTGTGTTACTCCAGTATTCATTGCGGGCAGGTGTTATTATGTTGAGTTACCAATGACATTACGAGGATTGTTTCGTCCACCATTCACACTGAAAGGAGAGTAACGCAATTGTTATAAATATATTGAAAAGCGGCGATAATGATTCAATTTAGACCAGTTTCTCCTATCGTTTATCTCATTCTTTTGATAGGTTTAAACTATATTTGAAAACAAAAAATGTAGAGTCACGTCGAAAAGGAAACAGCTGGACATCTGCCGTGGTCCAGTGCCACACCTTTATCGGGGTTACCCTTATCATCCAATCAGCATCTGAGCTGCAGGGGTCACTTTGTACTAACGCATATATCAGTTGGTGCCAGAAAGGGGAAATGACTTCTTCAAAGTTCGATGCAGATAGTAAGTGGATTGTACTGTTATCTGATATAATTTCCCTGCAATGTTTTTTTTTTAATCATTATGAAAAGAAGCACATGTTTACTAAATGTTTATTTTTCTATTCATATTAAAGCATGCAAGTATAATTGAATGGTTTCACGTATAATTCTTTATTTCACTCAACTCCTAATGTTAAGATGTTAAGATTCTGAAGAAAAAATATAAATATAGGCCTATATATATAAACTGAATTGAATAATTGTTTAATTACAATTCACACAAAGAATATTAATACAAGAACTAACACTTAATCCAGAATCCAAACAATAATAAATAAAACTATAGGTATTGAAACTTTGGTCTGAATATTTTTAGTTTTACTGTTAGTAGACTATCCTTGGATATGCATTACATTTACCCCTTAATTTAAAAACACTTAAAATGTACACTTTACTATTTATGCATCGGCTACCATATAGCTATATATTAATGCATATACATGAGCAAAGAGCAAATGAAAGAAAGAAAGAAAGAAAGAAAGAAAGAAAGAAAGAAAGAATTATTATCAGTAGCGGCATACGAGGATGTGAATATTTTGCAGTTTGATATTAGTTTGAGCAATTCCGTTATCTTCTCAATAACATGTATTTCTAGTAACCATTTAATTACCAAATCTCCTAAAACGAAATCGAGTCTATTTTAAACTACAATACGATGACGCAAAAGTGAACGTTTTGTAACTTGGAAATGTGCAAACATTTTTGACGTCAGTGTCGACATCCCTTCATTCTTCGAATTACGAATGGTGATTATGTTTAGCCTTGCCCTAGTTATAATTCTCAGTAATATAGCAGTCTGCATTTACAAAAGGGCCAGCAAAGAAAATTAAATGTTCCATTTAGGTTATTGACATTCATATCGAAACAATACGAAATAATATATTTGTAATAACATTGAATTAATAACAAGTAAACATACCCAATCGAACAAAACATCGCATTTATTTACATATGTATAGCACACATCTTTGTCTGAACTTTTGCTCTGTCAAATGGAAACGTTTTGGTTTGTTTTTAGATATTTATTTATCTGCAGCTAATAGGTGACAAAGTATGCAGTTGACAGACTGAAATAAGGCTTATAAAGACCATGAATTATATACTGTAATTCTGAGTAGCTACGATTACGCTTTTGTAAGTAGGAAATAAATGCATTTAGCACAATATAAGAGAATAGTTAGTTTGCACACCATTCTGTGAAAGCAGAAAATTCTGCCAAGTGTCAAGCTACTGAATAATATAAGCTAACTTTATTATTGCTACTACTACTACTACTACTACTACTACTACTACTACTACTACTACTACTACTACTACTACTACTAATAATAATAATAATAATAATAATAATAATAATAATAATACATTTCATTCAAAGAGCTAGACACTATAGTTTGTATAAAGTGTCTACTACATGTATATATCTATGTGTGAAACAGTACTATAAACGTGTTATGGAGTAGTTTGCAAAAGAAAACTATGTTGACATAGAAAATGAAAATTGCTTATTTGTGTTCTTACATTTAGCACTCTACAAATCAGACGCTTTCCGTATTTGCTACGTTAATTCTGATTGGCTGCTAAGGGGTAAACATCCAGGGGTGGAGCTTACCACTTTGTACTTATATATGGGAATGGCCGAAGTGATGGATACCAGCATCTTTGGCTTGCTACCTCAGCTACCAAACGATCAACCAACCAATCAAACATTGACAATGGTGCACTGGACCGATGAAGAGCGTCAGGCCATCACTTCAATCTGGGCCGAGGTCAACGTTGAGGAGGCGGGACACCAGGCCCTGACCCGGTAAACACTGTCTTTTTTAATTTCATAAAGAAAGAAAGATTCGTTGTATAGGGAACTAAAACTTGTCCTGCTAATTTGTGCATATGCTTTTCTTTATTTAATGTTAAAACTGCTTAATGGTGTCAAAAAAGCACCCATAATCGTATACAGCTGAACAGTCTATATTGTTATGTATTTACTTTATGTATTAGATATGTCGTATTGTGTTGTTTGCTGATGTGTTCAATTCTCTTTATAATGACTTTTAAAGTTACCCCAAATTCAACTTGTGTTTCTAGGGTGCTGGTTGTGTATCCCTGGACACAGAGGTACTTCAGCACATTCGGTAACGTCTCCAACGCCACCGCCATTGCTGGTAACCACATGGTCCGCGCTCACGGCAAGAGGGTCGTTGTGGCTCTCGGTGACGCTATCAAGAACTTGGACAACGTGAAAGCGACTTATGCCAAGCTGAGCGAGCTCCACTCTGAGAAACTCCACGTCGACCCCGAGAACTTCAGGGTAGGCCTACGTGTATGAGAAACGCACTTTTGTGTACCCACTTAAGCGAAGGAAAGTTAAGGAAAAAATTCGAGCCTGTTATAAAATTGAAATGCAATCAAAAGGTTTACTGAAATTGAGACACTCCCAGGTTTGTAACTTTATAAATACAGCAGTGGGCCTAAATATTGTGCAACTCTGTTTGCAATTAATTTAATATAACGTAAGTTAAATGTAATGTAAATTATTTGCTTTTGTTGTAGCTCCTGGGGGAAACGCTGATCATCAGCCTGGCTGCCCAGTTCGGCGCCGCCTTCACCCCTGACATCCAAGCTGCCTGGCAGAAGCTAATGGCTGTTGTCACCGCCGCCCTCAGCAAACAGTACTACTGAGCGCCCTCTACCGGAGGATCCCGGTTCTAGCTGCCCGCGCCAGCACTGAGATCTTATCTGACATCGCCAACTACTGTTTCCTTTTCATTATTACAGTATTATTACTATTTCTGTCAGTCACAGGCTTTTAAAAAAATGAAACAGATCAGTAATGACTTGTCAATAAAATATTGTTATAATGTCTGTGTGGTGTTAGATAGTATTTAAATGCTGCATTGGTGCTTCAATAAAAACAGTTATTATTCATCGATATCTGTATCTGTCTCACTGATTTTAAATATTGTTTATTTTTAAGTTATTGAATTGCCTTAGCCAGTATATATGAAAGGATTCAAAATGAATATGACCATTTTGGCTACTTACACCAAAACATTAAAACCAGATATCTTTACCATTTAAGCACAGTTAACATGGTTTATCTATGACCATTTATTCTCACTTGCGTTGTGTGTGTGTGTGTGTGTGTGTGTGTGTGTGTGTGTGTGTGTATATATATATATATAGAGAGAGAGAGAGAGAGAGAGAGAGAGAGATCACTATATATAACCTGTGTGAGAATATTTTTTTTATAGATAAACCATGTTATTTTTTGCTTAACAGCAAACATAAGATCTGTTGGATCTGTCAAAGCAACAACACCAAAAACACAAAATATGCATCTACAAAATGAATAAAAAGGAAATACATATGTAAAATGATCAATTGCTCAGCATCTTTCAGCCAATCAGAGCGCACGTTTCGCCTTCTGCATTCCACCACAAGGAGTAACCTTGTTCATTACATCGCCGTGGGATTTTCAGTGCAGTCAAACAGAAGTCCAGAGTATTTTTTTTTTATTCATGCCTTTATTTGTAAATGATCATATCGGATTTCTGAGAATACTTGGATAATCATTTTAATAAGCACTTTAAGGGTGGATTTGGTCTGTTTCAAAACTCATTTGAAATTCAAATAAAGCTTCCGCATTTCGTTATTGGAAGGGTGGACGCCGTCCTCCCACTGTTATTGACAAATCGCCATTCTTCACACTCCATCTTCATTGTTATTTACCTTGAGTAGTAGCCTATTTCATTTCTCTCTAATACTAGGGGTAGATGTAAGTATAGGCAGTGCAAATAATTGCGGATGCAAAATCTGAATTCCATTGCGGCCAGGCAATTATTTTTCACTACGCCCCATGTAAGCTTAAGAGCAATGCAAATGACTCAACACGCACAAATAATGAGCTGCAATCATGATAATGAGGGTCTCAATGAGCCGCTCTTGCAGCCTAGCGGTGACGGAGTTAGGAGTACAGAGAGCAGTAGGCGCGGTAGGACATTTGTGGAGCACGAAAATACAAACCAGAAAAAATGTATGTCAGAGGAATGGCAGCAAAGTCCTCTTGGCGCACAGAAAAGAGAAAAAACGTTTTCTGAGAAGGAGCTGACAGTCCTTACGGCTGAGGTCACTCAGCATGAAACGGAGTTGTTTGGAAAAGCCTCAGCCAACATCAGTTATGCTAGTATCCTTAGGAAATGATATGTATTGGCCTGTCCTTTTCAGTATGACGTCCAGAAATGTGCCTCTGGAAAAGGATTGGCCTCTCCTTCCAGACAATCCAACTGTGGTCTGAAAGGAATTAAGTAGTTCAGAGAACACAGCACTTTCACATGTGCAGGGATATAGCGCTCCCTAGATTGAAGCTGGGGTCTAGCTTCACCCGCTATCAAATTAGCACCGTGCCACCATTAAGAACAAAACATACGTATGCAACCGATTATTCACACATTTACCTTTTTTCTTCACTTTACAGTGTAGCAACACGTGTTTTGTGCTACTGAAGTATATTCTCCTGTTTTTTTAAATTAAACTTAAAGTTGCGTTTAAAACGCGTGGCGTCAGCATAGAATCGCTTCTATGCTCATGGGAATTCCCTTGCAACACTGCCCCTATTGGAGAAAAAAAATACCACACGTTCTAGGCCTTAGAGAAACCGCTATGTTTCTTACATAGCCTAAGGGCAGAATGCTGAAGGGATCAGGTTAATGGATATGATCTGGTTCTTCTGGAATACTCAGAGACTTGCATATAGACATTCGAGTCTGTTACACAATTCGAAAAATACGAACACGTTTGGCATAACTACCCTCTGCCCCTTTACTGAACTGTTAAAAGATGTCTGATTTGGCTGCAGTTTAATACATTGGGCACATATCCAGCTCGATGCTGTCTCCATGCCAACGCTCTGCAGTACATGCAAAAATGTGTCCAATGAAGAATGAATCTGTTTAAAACACATGTTGCAGTGTTGTTGTGATTAACCGTGCTTTTATTAATGCATATGGAAAATACATTATGCCAAAGCTATGTTTTAATGGCATTTAGCTTGTAATAAATAAATAAAATTAATAGTGTTTATACCATCAAGAACACATAAAGCAGGTGGGGTTTTTTTTCTTTAAAAAAAATAGTGTTGTTCTGAATCTTAATTGAACATTTTTATGCGATTGTGTTTTGTTGATCTAACATTGTGCCTCCCCGAGCTTCACTGATCAAGGCCCGGCATCTGTTTGCCACGTGATCACGCAGATCCTGCGCTGGACAGATGTCCTCGCCCTGGGAGTGGGTTTGTCTCCATCTATATCTTTCAATCAGCACGAGGAAATGGGGCCTTTTCTTCTACCACCTATCAGTCTACACCGGACCAGCCAAACGATCTGACCCAAAAACTGAACTTTCAATCATAAAACATTTTACAGATGAGCAAAAGCCTAATTGCAAGGATCTAGCAGAACTACTTAACCTACTGGCAACGTACACCTCACACCATGGGCACATATACTAATGCTGAATCGAATCAATTTATGAAGCTGTCGAATTTTAAATAAGCCTAATCACATTCCCTGACGATTAAATAATCAACTATATTTGTCACATAGGATAATCATTTGTGTTTTTTTGTTGCCATTTTGTTTGTGGTATGTTCATTTATTTATTTTTTTTTATACAAAAAATGAAGCAGCTATTAGGGTCTTAATTGTGAATAAGCAGGTATATTAATAATAATCGTCTCTTATTGTTTTTCTGTGACACAAGAAAATCCACTAATGGATTAATTCCAGGAATTTAAAATAAAGCCTTCTACTAAAGTATTTTGTATACACTCAAAAAACTGCTTTAAATTTAGAAAACAGAAGTTTTGTCATAAAATTCAATCTTATGGAACAATTCCTGAGCCCATTTTAGCGTTTATTTCTTAGACTATACACGTACACAATAGCACAAATGTATTAATTCGGTGTAAAGTATAGAAATATTAAATTGTTTTTATAATCTGTTGCATAGGATTTGTGTTCAATTTTTTAAAATTTGATTTATATGAACTACATGCTTAAATTTGAGAATACATTGATGAACTGTTTTATATTTAGGAATGAGTAAAGTATAATTAATGGATTGCTTACAATACAAAAATATAATCCCACTTAACGGAGAAGCTACTTCGATTTCATTATTGGCATGAAGCAGGTTATGTCATGACAGAGGGAACGCGCCCTTGCCTGACAATTATTTCCTTTAGAGCTGGAAAATATTCAAATTAAAATAGTGCCAAGCGCACCAATGATTTATAAAACATAAATTGTGTTAGTTTTATATTTTTGACAGTACGAGCACACGAGCCTATACCTGAGCAATCAGTGACTAAACAGGCAGAAAAAAAGCCCTAGATTGCATTAAATAGAGAACAGATCGAAATTTGTTCTGATAGTATATAAAGACCAAATCGATTACATTTAAGCCAAGGAGTTGGCCTAACTTATTGTAGGTGTACACATAAATAACATGCTATGCTTGTAAAATAAATAAATAACAAAGAAAAGCAAATAATAAAGTTGATGAACACGTTCAAATCATACGTTTTAAACGTGTTATAGTTTTAACTTTGACGGTGACATATCACTTTTTTCCCACCCCAGTGGGTCACAAAAGAGGCCAATTTCTGTGCTTATTGGTTGTTGTTCATGGGTGGAGCTGCCAGCTTGTGTTTATAAACCCCACAGCAGAGTAGGTAGGTACTGAAGACTTGCTTTCTATAGCTTGAATCCTCAGCCATTAACCAACTAACAAACTAGCCAGTTAGTCAAAATGGTGCACTGGACCGATGAAGAGCGTGACATAATCAAAACCTTCTGGGGCAAGATTGACGCCGAGGAAGCTGGCCACCAGGCCCTGACAAGGTATTCCGATTTATTTGTATTGTGCATACTACGCTTTCAGTGTTACTACTATATATATTGTTGTTTAATTACACCTTTTAAATAATTAATGTATTTAAAAGCCTTAGCTTTTTTCCTGCTGTGCTTCAGACTTAAATATACCATTTATATATATATATATATATTACAAATGTATCGGGTTTTTTTTTGTTTGTTTTAACGCTGGACAAAAAACAATGAAAGCTGCAGATATTTCCCTTTTTCTTGTCTTTTCTAGGGTGCTGGTTGTGTATCCCTGGACACAGAGGTACTTCAGCACATTCGGCAACCTGTCCAAACCCTCCGCCATTGCTGGTAACCCCAAGGTCCGCGCTCACGGCAAGAGGGTCGTTGTGGCTCTCGGTGACGCTATCAAGAACTTGGACAACGTGAAAGCGACTTATGCCAAGCTGAGCGAGCTCCACTCTGAGAAACTCCACGTCGACCCCGAGAACTTCAGGGTGCGTTATTAAATCCATAGTCTTACGAGTTACAATACACTGTAAACAGTTCCCACTATATATATATATATATATATATATATATATATATATATATATATATATATATATATATATATATATATATATATATATATATATATAATGTACTCGAATATACTTTTGTTTTGCAGCTTCTGGGTGAGGCCCTGATCATCGTCCTGGCTGGACAGTTCGGTGCCGCCTTCACTCCCGCTGTCCAGGCTACTTGGCAGAAGCTGCTGGCTGTTGTAACCGCCGCTCTCAGCAGCAAGTACCACTAAACACCAGCCATCGAACTCCATGCCAGCGACAAGAATGGGACAACCACAACAACATTGTGTCCGTGCTTTTCAAGAACTCTGGTGCAAGCCTCATTCATAAATACATTTATTTTCAGTCGTTGGAGCTTTGATAAATAAAACAGTTTATTCTTCAATATCGACTGTGTCCTGTTTTGTTTGCTTGTCGAAAATATGTCACAATATGGACCATTAAGTTACACACACACACACACACACACACACACACACACACACACACACACACACACACACACACACACACACCATGGTACAAATTATTTCCAAATGCTAGTCTTAACCAGCTTGTAATTCTACAGTTGTCCATATAATGTCGCTCTCGCCATATTAAGTTTGACTCATTTTTTCCTATACCAAAGTTTAATGGTCAACATTTACCGGTGATTACAGAGTACATGGGGTAATTATCAGTATTTTTCTGTTACACAGTAATGATTAAGGTTAGAATTAAGGTCAGAGTTAGGAGTAATAAAATGTAATATACAGAATTACTAGTCTCTTATAACAATAGTCATTCTTGGTTATTGTAAAGTGTTTAATGATATACAAATAGTGTGCCTAAACTACAGGCTGATGGTTATAAGTGTCACACACACTTTGATTTAGTCATGCAATACACAATCTATGTTTACGAAGTATTCAAGAGGCAAGACAAAATATACATGCATCTCAACTAGCTGTTCCAATATTACCAAATATATTTATTTGAGTTTTATTTTTTTACTCTACATGAGTAATCCCCAACCATAACCTTAACTTTCCATTTCAACCTGACAGTTAAGTCACTATTAAGGCTGCAAAGTCTCACACATCAAATCAGATAAAACAAAACAGAAAACACATCTCTTCCAAGAATCACTTGCTGTTTTATAACAGTCCCTATAGGGTTATGTATGAAGTCACAGCAATTAATTAAAGCTGAGGGACATGTGAAAGCCCTTTATTCGCCAGGCATCTCAAAATGTTCCCAAAGGTATATTTCATTATTCAAATTTAAATATAAAAATCAGTAAAATAAACAATAATAGAGTCGGAAATGATGAAGCCAAGCCCAGATGAATAGCTGTCACGCACAGATGGCACATGGAACATGCTCACCACACACTCCTTGCTATAATTACTATGAAATCAATTCACGTGTGGATCCTGCCTGGAAGTTGGTTACTTATTCCCGGTTACTTATTCGCGGTATAGTTGACAAAGCAGCGTGTTCTTGTGTGTTTTAAATCACTTACACATCGTGCTCAATAAATATATTAGTAAGGCTTGCTCATTAAAATCTTTAGTGTTTTTGCAAAGAGGAGATGATTGTATATGGAGTCTGTCCTGTTTTGTTTGCTTGTTTGTCTAAAATATGTCAAAAGGGGGGGGGGGGGTAACACAAAATGTTTAAATGATTAAAATAATATTTATATCCAGAGTCTATATTGGCAAACACATTTGTATATAACTGTATAGAACAACTCATACAAGATCTGTTTCTGATGAGGACCTCAATGTTGCTTTTGGGAGATCAAAAAAAAAGAAAGAAAAAACAAAAACTATACCAGCTTGTAATTCTACAGTTGCCATTAAACTAAAGTTTAATGGGTCATGTTTTACACTAATTGTTCAACATTTACCGGTGATTACAGAGTACATGGGGTAATTATCAGTATTTTTCTGTTACACAGTGTTATGTATGTATGTGATCTGTGCAATTGATTAAGAACACTACTTTTCTGGTGTAAGTTTACCATAGTTCCGGTCAGAGGTTCGATAGTGTAATGATACCTCTTTACTTAAGAATAACATGTTCATAGAGTAACATATACAATAAACTGGCGACGAGTGTCGGATAGCCTGCGTTGTTAAAAAAAAAAAAAAAAAATACAAAAAAAATAAATAAATAACCGAGAAAGAAAGGAAAACGGACCGGAGAGCAGCCAACTACGTTAAAAAAAAAAAAAAGACACAGAAAAAGAGACTGCATACGTGAGTAAGGAAAAACAATATAAGCAAAAATGTCTGCCTGTGTGGGAAAAATGGACGTGTTTGATAGCACAATAGAAGACTGGGCCACATATGTCGAAAGGTTTGAACAGTACTGTAAAGCTAATGAAATCGCTGATGAAAAGAGGGTAAGGGTCTTACTGAGCGTAATGGGTGCAAAAAACCTACAGCTTGTTACGTAACCTCACAGCGCCAGTGAAGCCGGCTGATAAAACTTACACACAGGTTGTTGAAGTGTTACAGAACCACTTATCTCCAAAACCACTGGTAATTGCCGAACGTTTCCGTTTCCATAAGCGTAACCAGCAAACGAACGAAACCATATCTCAGTATATAGCAGAGCTGAGACGGCTAGCGGAACACTGTCAGTTTGGAGAAGGCCTTTGAGATGCTTTAAGAGTGTGGAGTAGTGGTTAGGGCTCTGGACTCTTGACTGGAGGGTCGTGGGTTCAATCCCCAGTGGGGGACACTGCTGCTGTACCCTTGAGTAAGGTACTTTACCTAGATTTCTCCAGTAAAAACCCTACTGTATAAATGGGTAATTGTATGTAAAAAATAATGTGATATCTTGTAACAATTGTAAGTCGCCCTGGATAAGGGCGTCTGCTAAGAAATAAATAATAATAATAAAGAGACAGGTTAGTCTGCGGGATACATAATGAAAGAACACAGAAACGTCTTTTGACTGAAAGAGATTTAACCTTAAACCGCGCTACTGAAATAGCTGTGTCAATGGAGACCGCGGCAAAAGACACAACAGAAGGCGACAGTAGAATGCGCTACACACAGACTTGCTGCTAGACGTACTAATGCAAAAGAGATATCTTGTTTTCGTTGTGGAAAGAAATCACATGACGCAAGTGACTGCTGGTTTAAAGACAAAGATTGCAGACAATGTAATAAGCGAGGTCACATTCAGAAAATGTGTAAATCAGCTGCTAATGTAAAACGACCGCAGCAGTGGAAAAGGAAAGACACGTCGATGCACCACGTCACAGAAACAGATTCTGACTCAGCCGAAGAGGGCTTAGCTTGCCTTGAACTATTCATCTTAAAAGAAACATATCGCAAAATAATTTGGATCACACTACAAGTTGAGGGAAAGACACTGAAAATGGAGCTCGACACTCGGTCTGCCTTATCAGTAATTTCCCACGAAGAGTACTTAGAACGTTTTCCAAATGTAAAATTGCGGTCAACCCCAGTCTTGCTGAAAACTTATACAGGAGAAAAGATTTCCCCAATAGGCCGGATTCCTGTAAATGTAACTTACAATAATGTCAAGTACCTCCTGGATTTGTATGTAATTAAGCATGGAGGACCACCACTGTTAGGGCGGGAATGGCTGAGGAAGATTCAACTGGACTGGCATTCCATTAAAGCCCAGAAACAAGTGACAGTTCTACAAATGATAAACTAACTGATTTATTAAACCAGTCGTCACAAGTGTTCAGGATGGCATTGGTACCCTGAAACACATGAAAGCCAAAATTGTGCTGGAAGCTGAGGCTCAGCCAAGGTTATACGCCCCAAGGTAGAAGCTGAACTGAAGCGTTTAGAAGAGGCAGGCATCTTGTCTAAGGTGAACTGGTGTGAATGGGCAGCACCAATAGTGCCGGTAATATAAAAAGTGGAGATCTGCGCATTTGCGGTGATTTCAAAGTCACTGTGAACCCTGTACTGCGCGCTGATCAATACCCTCTGCCACGTATTGAAGATATTTTCACCTCATTGGCAGGAGGTGCAAGATTCTCAAAGATAGATTTGGCTCAGGCCTATTTGCAAATGGAAATGGAAGAAACATCAAAGAAATTTCTTACTATTAACACACACAAAGGCCTTTTTCAGTACAACCGTCTAGTGTTTGCCATTGCATCAGCCCCAGCGATCTGGCAGAGGGCCATGGATCAAGTCCTACAAGGCATACCAGGTACGCAGTGTTACCTAGATGACATCATCGTGACTGGAGCAGATGATAAGGAACATCTAGAGAACTTGCAACAGGTACTAACTAGGCTGTGTGAGTATGGACTGAGAGCTAACAAAGACAAATGTGACTTTTTCAAAGAAACCATAGTCTACTGTGGCCATACCATTGATAAGCAGGGCCTACACAAGTCACAAGACATTGATGCTGTACTCAGAGCGCCGCAGCCACAAAACGTAACACAACTTCGATCTTTCCTGGGATTGATTAACTACTACCACAAGTTTCTGCCAAATATGTCCATGGTGTTACACCCTTTGAATGCTTTACTGCAGAGTGGGAGCAAATGGGAGTGGTCTGAGAAATGTAAACATGCTTTCAAGGAGGCTAAAACACTGATTACTTCAAAGAAGGTACTCACTCACTATGATCCATCCTTACCCATTAAGCTGGCTTGTGACGCTTCCCCCTATGGAGTTGGTGCTGTGTTATCGCACAAGATGCAGGATGGCTCTGAGAGACCAATAGCTTTTGCGTCAAGATCTCTTTCAGCAGCAGAACGCAATTATGCTCAGATTGATAGAGAGGGCCTAAGTCTAGTGTGGGGAGTAAAGAAATTTAACCAGTATTTGTTTGGCAAGAAATTCACATTGGTCACTGACCACCAACCCCTAGTCTCCATCTTTAAGCCCAGGAAAGGTGTTCCGGAAATGGCAGCTGCACGGCTACAGCGTTGGGCTTTGTTCTTAGGTGCACACTCCTATGACATTGAATTCAAGGGCACAAAGCACCACGGTAATGCAGATGGCCTCTCACTACTGCCGCTGGAGACACTTAACCAAGAGACTGAGCCAGATCCTGTTGACATGTTGTACGTAGCACAGATGGACGTGTTACCAGTAACGAATGCTCTGATACAAAAGGAGACTAAGAATGACCCTGTCCTGGCTAAAGTGTATAACCGTAAAAGGTTGGCCAACACATGGAGACCCCCAGTTGTCTGCTTTCTATGCACGGCGAGAGCAGCTGTCAGTGTATCATGGATGTGTTATGTGTGGCACCAGAGTTGTCATACCCTCTAAACTGCGATCAAGAGTGCTTGAGGCTTTGCATGATGGCCACTAGGGAGTGGTTAAGATGAAGGCACTGGCCCGCAGCTACTTCTGGTGGCCTGGCATAGATCAACAGATTGAAGACTTAGCAAAAGGGTGTCCAGGATGCCAACAAATACAACACATGCCTAAGCTAGCACCACTGCACACATGGGAGTGGCCCTCCACCCCATGGCAGCGAGTACACATTGATTACGCCGGACCCTTCATGGACAGAATGTTTCTTGTAGCAGTGGACGCACATTCAAAGTGGCCGGAAGTTTTCTGTGTAAAATCTGCTACGTCCGCTAAAACAGTTGAGAGTCTGCGAACACTCTTTGCACGGACTGGGCTGCCTGAGCAGATTGTGAGTGATAATGGAATCCAATTCACTTCAGAAGAATTTCAAACATTTGTGACGAGAAATGGCATCAAACACATAACATCTGCCCCTTATCACCCAGCCACCAATGTTCTGGCAGAAAGATTTATCCAGACGTTCAAGCAGTCAATGCGAGCAATGGGGCGAGAACCACTGTCAGTACAGCAAAAGCTAGCCAACTTTCTTTTGGCTTTTCGAAACTCGGTACATGCCACAACAAGTCAGACACCAGCTATGTTGTTTATGGGCCGAAATCTAAGATCTTGACTAGACTTGTTAAATCCTGATCTTCGCAGAGAGGTACAGAAGAAACAGTGTGACCAGCGCACGAGCAAGGGGCCCTTACGAACCTTTGCAGTGGGACAGGAGGTGCTAACAAGGGATTATCGTAATCAAAATTGGGTGCCAGGAGAAATTGCTACAAGATTGGGACCACTCAGCTATACAGTAAAAATTAGTCCAAATCTCATCTGGCTTAGGCATGTGGACCAGCTACTGTCTACAGCTTCCAGGAACCAGCATAGTGAAACCTCAACTTCCAAGCCGGCTGTGTTCCCGGAGCCAGGAATAACCGCCATGGATGAGTCTCAGTGGGCTGTGGACAGTGCTGAACCACTTGGTGGAAATGTAACTATCCCAACTGAAATTCCAGTTCCGTTGCACCCAGACATTACCCAGAGAGAACCCGGAATCCACCACAAAGGCTTGATTTGTAGTTCACGTTTTGTGAAACAATTAATGTTTGTTTATAGTTATAAAAAGATCCCATATGCTGTAGCTGTATTGCACTATAAGCAATTCATTTAAGGCAATTTTAGAACTAAGTGGGGAGGAATTGTTATGTATGTATGTGATCTGTGCAATTGATTAAGAGCACTACTTTTCTGGTGTAAGTTTACCATAGTTCCGGTCAGAGGTTCGATAGTGTATGATACTAAATGTAGGAGTGTGTTTGTGGCGCGCTATGTTCTGAAGTAAAAACATGGTTCCAGCAGTCAGAGTGTATGCCTCTTTACTTAAGAATAACATGTTCATAGAGTAACATATACAATACACAGTAATGATTAAGGTTAGAATTAAGGTCAGAGTTAGGAGTAATGCAATGTAATATACAGAATTACTAGTCTCTTATAACAATAGTCACTCTTGGTTATTGTAAAGTGTTTAATGATATACAAATAGTGTGGCTAAACTATCTTTTTTTTAAAACAGGATGGTGCAGCATTTACTCAGATGTATATATACGCCAATGGTAACATCATACTGAATAAAACACAAATACAGTACTAAATATTATGAACGGAAAAAAGTATCAATTAAATGCTGTACCGAGTTGAAACGAGTGCTACGGTTTTTGTAGAATATATTATTAACCAGAGTGTAATATGTCACTGATGGTAGACCCACTGTTCTCTTCAGACGGGGCCAGTTTTACAACTCTCACTGGTGTTTGTGTAGAAAGCTTCCAGGAAGTCAAAGAGGAGCTTGAAGACTTTTCTCCATGACTCGCAGATGGAGGCTGTGAAGGAGGCTCCCAAAGCATCTTTATAAACGTTAATAATCGTTTCAAACAAAAGCTGTCAAAAAAAATAAATGGAGAAAGTCAAATCAACATGTTGATAAAAAGTCGCTGGTGTATTGATTTAGCTTTTATGCTTTCACACAATCTGTCAATTCAAAGGAAGTGGCATTTATTTATAAACTGGCCTTAAAGGAGTCCCAAGGTTTAAAAACCCTCATTATTATTATTATTATTATTATTATTATTATTATTATTATTATTATTATTATTAGTAGTAGTAGTAGTAGTAGTAGTAGTAGTAGTATGGGTTGAAACTCTTGGTTCTTTGCTTCCTTTCTATGTAGATTTTTAATGTTGCCATTTTTTTAGGAGATGCAGATATTTCAAATATAACTCTACAGATGATTAGTTACTCCTGCTGTTCCACTCGAGTGATCAAGCTAAAATGAGACCTTGTGACCTACATCACAAGGAACACGGACGCAGCAGATCAATATCTGCATATCCTGAATGAATGTACAGATTATAATCAGAGTAAAAACTGTATCAGCGATAAAGCTGATACAGATATTAAAAGGTAAAACACATGGACTGGAAATGGATGAAAACCTTGATTATTATCTGCACTGGGCTTTCACTTCACACATGTTTTAAGAAACAAAAAGTCTATTGTAGCTGTTAAATAGGTCATCTGTCTTCATGTTACAACTCTGGCTATTTACCAAAGTTCTATTCAATATGAAAAAAAAACACTGTAGAATTAAAATGGGTACGGTTTTTCAGCTGTTTTGTTCTGACCTGAAAAGGATTACATTACAGTGAAAACAATGAGAATGAATCTGTTCTATTGTACAAGTTTGGTATTAAAATTCACCTCTTAAATGCTGTAAGGATATTCTTTAGAAGATTAGAGTAAAATGTGACATCAACATGACATTTGAACAATAATCGTATTAATTCTTAATTAATGTAGACCGTGACTGGGTGGCGACTAAAAAAACACCCGAAATGAGTTGCATCATGCTCTTCCAATGAACAAATCAATGTTCAAATAAAACCTGACTGAACCTACTCTATTTTGTATGTATTCTGGACCCACTACGTTGATTTAATGTAGCTTTTTCTTTTTAAAATCCCTATTATGTTTTCATGGCATCCTTATATAAATATCTTGAAATTTGCCTCCAGTGCAGGGTATATTATCTTTGTGGTACTTGACAAGCCATGGTGAATTTCAGGATTTTTTTTTTTTTTTTTTTTTTAAGAAATTAAAAATGAATCACAAAAAAAAGAGAACGCTTTGTATTTCCAAAGG
Source organism: Acipenser ruthenus (assembly GCF_902713425.1). Lineage (NCBI taxonomy): Eukaryota > Metazoa > Chordata > Actinopteri > Acipenseriformes > Acipenseridae > Acipenser > Acipenser ruthenus. The sequence goes on from NC_081210.1 coordinate 5,665,313, forward strand.
GTAATATACCTTGAAATTGAGAACTCCGACTTTGTGCACTTCTTTATGCTTCTCTGCCAGTGGGGTAAGGATTCCAACCACTGCCCCCCAGTCATCCATGCTCTCAACGATCTGGTTGATCGCATTCATGACCCTTCTTCCGTGGACTTTGACACGCGCATTCTTCTCCAGTTCCATCCTGCTGGTGACGTTTTTGAAGTGTTTAAAATACTTCATGGTTTCTGGGTGGTCAATGAATAGCCTGTAATTACAATTTAAATAAATGTCTTTAGAGTGTGTGTCTACGCCCAAAGAAGTTAATTCTACAGAGTGCTTATACACGCTGTATAATTCATTATTTTCGTCTTTTATATTTTCTGTTTTACTAACATCTAAGCTCTCTCTACACCGTTTTCACAACTTTTGTCCAGTACTTTGAAATATATGTACCTCAATTAGCTGGTCCAATATATATATATATATATATATATATATATATATATATATATATATATATATATATATATATATATATTTCCTATTGGCTATGTACGATCTATGGAGGCACAGCAATTAATTAAAGCTCAAGGACATGTGAAAGCCCTTTATTCGCCAGGCATCTCAAAATGATTCTAAAGCTATATCGCATGATTACAACTTAAATATAAAAATGAGTAAAATAAACAAAAATAATCCATTAGTCCGGAACGTGTAATAACATTGTTCATTGTTTAAATGATAGAGTCAAAAATGAAGAAGCCAAGCCTGGATGAATAGCTGTCACGCGCAGATGGCACATAGAACATGCTCACCACACACTCCTTGCTATAATTACTATGAAATCAATTCACGTCTGGATCGTGCCTTCTTTAGAATAAACCCCCTCCACAAAAAATACCAGCGAGGCGTGTATTTTACAAGTTCTTACTAGATTTACTCTCAACTTCAAAAAAATATACAGGCCTCCTGTACACTCTACACTCCCCTGTCAACAGCACAGTCACGGTATTAAAAGTGTTTTTCATTCACCTGAAGATACTAAACACTACGTGTTGCATTTGAATCTTGTCCTGTATCGGATAATTTGTGTTCAAAATCAAATTAAAGTTATTGTATTTCTATTTAGAAAGCAACCTTGTGATTGTAAAGACTGCACAACTTACCGTATAATAATTGCTTTTCCGTTGTCTTCTGCGTTCTCAAAGACTTTCGCCCAAAAGTCTCTGATGTTTTGCTTGTCGTCTTGTGTAAGAATACCCATGGTTGAAGCTTAACTGTAGTTTAATAAACTATAAATTACGCCGCACACAAAACACCTTTACCAGTCTGAAGTACCACATGTGCTTAACTAAAGAACAGCGCAGACTAATCTGAGGTTCTGCCTACCTGAGGAGTGACAAGAAGTCCTGTGATGGGCGTGGTCTCGTTTTTGTGAATTAATCTTTCATACAACTCCATTTGCAATGGAAGCACTGCTTTCCGGAGTTTTAAATCCAAATAGAATGGAGAATGGAGAAAACATTCTGTAGTAAATTTTTGACAAGGAGGATTACTTTAGCCACAGCAGAAAATAGTACCACTAACGTGACGTCATGTATAAAACTAAAAACAGAGTTCAGTTGTTTTCTTTAAATGGACAACTGTTAGCGCATTAAGGTTCCAGCAACTGGTGGAGATCATCACAGAGCTGTCTACTGGAACTCACGTTTACTGACCTTTCTGTGTAGTCAGCAGAAGTACAATTCCAGACCAGTTTCAGCAAATACATTGATATAGCAGAAAATAAACAGTTGGCTTCTGAACATGACAGTAAAGGGATTTTTTAGTGGACCAATTTAACCAGCAACAGCCCTGGTTACTGCTGGGATTTCCTTGAGGGACGGGGACTATTACTTATGTATACAGTACAAATAAATGTACGGCTGGTACAGGCTTGTCGCTGGCAATACACCAAAATAAAACAAGCCTTCCTTACAGAAGTCGGAGTGGAGTGCTTACGTTTCGGTTATACTACCAGCTCTAAATATATTGGTGTGGTCTACCTGAATAATCGTCCCCTTTAATATATATATATATATATATATATATATATATATATATATATATATATATATATATATATATATATATATATATATATACAGTGCCTTGCAAAAGTATTCAGACTCCTGACCAATTCTCTCATATTACTGAATTACAAATGGTACATTGAAATTTCGTTCTGTTTGATATTTTAAAATACTGAAACTCAAAATCAATTATTTTAAGGTGACATTGGTTTTATGTTGGGAAATATTTTTAAGAAAAATAATAAACTGAAATATCTTGCTTGCATAAGTATTCAACCCCTGTGCTGTGGAAGCTCCCAGTTTACACCGCTGAAAGAAATTGCCCTAACGAGGACACAATTACCTTACCATTGGCCTCCACCTGTGAACCATTAAAGTTGCTGTCACATTTTCTGGATAAAAACCCCACTGTTGAAGGATCATCGGTCAGGCTGTGAATCTGAAGGAAAATGAAGACCAAAGAGCATTCTACAGAAGTTAGAGATAAAGTAATACAAATGCATAGATTAGCGAAAGGGTACAAAATAATATCCAAGTGTTTGGATATCCCAGTGAGCACAGTTGGATCAATAATGAGGAAGTGGAAGCTGCATCACACCACCCAGGCACTGCCAAGAAAAGGCCATCCCTCAAAACTCAGCGCTCAAACAAGGAGCCTTGTGAGAGAAGACACAGAGAGGCCAACAATCACTTTGAAGGAGCTAGAGTTCAGTGGCTGGGAGTGGAGTAATGGTGCACCAGTTAACCATATCAAGAGCTCTGCATAACACTGGCCTGTATGGGAGGGTGGCAAGAAAGAAGCCGTTACTCAAAAAGTACCATCTGAAAGCACGTCTGGAGTTTGCCAGAAAGCATGAGAGTGACCCAGCTGCGATGTGGGAAAAGGTTTTGTGGTCAGATGAGACCAAGATAGTGCTTTTTGGCCAAAACTCAAAGCGCTATGTGTGGCGCAAACCTAACACTGCCCATGCCTCATGACACACCATCCCTACAGTGAAGTATGGTGGTGGCAGCATCATGCTGTGGGGATGCTTCTCATCAGCAGGGACAGGGCATCTTGTTAAAATTGAAGGAAGAATGGATGGAGCAAAATACAGGGAAATACTGCAAGAGAACCTGCTTCAGTCCGCTAAAAAACTGAAGCTTGGAAGGAAATTCACCTTTCAGCAGGACAATGATCCCAAGCACAAGGCCAAAGCAACATTGGAGTGGCTCAAGAACAAAAAGGTGAATGTCCTACAGTGGCCCAGTCAAAGTCCTGATCTCAATCCCATTGAGAATCTGTGGCACTATTTGAAAATTGCAGTCCACAAGCGTCGTCCAACCAACCTGAACAACCTGGAGCAAATCTGCCAAGAAGAATGGGCCAAAATCACTCCGACACTGTGTGCAAAGCTGGTACATACTTACCCCAAAAGACTTAAAGCTGTTATTGCAGCGAAAGGTGGCTCTACCAAATATTAATGTTTGGGGGTTGAATACTTATGCAAGCAAGATATTTCAGTTTTTTATTTTTCTTAAAAATATTTCCCAACATAAAACTAATGTCACCTTACAATAATTGATTTTGAGTTTTAAAATAAAATATCAAACAGAACGAAATTTCAATGTACCATTTGTAATTCAGTAATATGAGAGAATTGGTTAGGGGCCTGAATACTTTTGCAAGGCACTGTATATATATTATATCATACAGTTTAATAGGCATGCTGTTGTGTGAATGGCCTGTTTCTTTGATCTATTTTAAAATACATTATATTGTCAAAGTAGGCTTAAGACTAAAGAAAAAATGATTATCTGAGTAAGACCTGCGGAACGTCCGGCGGCCCCGCTAATTACAAGTTTTACAATGTTTAACCCATTAACAATGAGCCATCTCTCACCTTCCACGTTTCCATTACACAGAGCTTGCTACAGCTCGTTCGGATTTAATACTTTCAGCAAGGAATAGTCCAACTGTTGCCATCTTAATTAATCTCCCACAAGTTAAAACATATCCTTTGGTTATTTACATAGGACCAGAAAGAGAGAAATACTGTATATTTAAGTATGGAGGTATAACTGAGAAAAAGCTTTACACAAACACATATGATGCACAATTAAACCACCAGCCTCTGGAAATTAAAATATTCCCTAGATTTGTAATGGAAACTGAGTGAAGCTAAAAGCTTGGGAAGATCAAGGAAAATGTTTGCATATACAGTAGAAGGGACCTGTTAATGTCTCATTAAATGTTTGATCTATCTATCTATCTATCTATCTATGTGCTCCACAAAACCTTACATAAAAGCAGTCAACGATTCCTGGAAACAGATACGTTTTAATGTGAAATGAGTCACAAAAATTATTTCCAGGAATGGATTGGAAATTCTTGTGCAATAATTACAGCAAGTTTTGTCAGCAAAAACTGTTTAAACATGTGGCCCAAATAAAACTAACAAATGGGGGGGAACAAAAAAAAATTGAGTAAGGTTCTAGTTATATAAACATGTACATTTGTAAACAAAAATGTATTACAAGTCATATTTGGAGATTGGTATGAAGACTCCTTACTCAGAATGCAAGGAACACAAATGTTATACAACAACAGCAGTTTCCTACAACAGTCAACTGGCTAACTTCAATTCATTTGTAATATCTGTAACATAAAAACATAAATAAAAAAAAAAACAGCATTACTAAACTGATCACCTGCAGCAGTCAGAGAGGCAATGTCCCTCCCCACCACAGAAAGTACAACTACCATTTAGATTTGATGCAGGGATGCTGCTTACAGAAGTTTGGGGGGAAAAAACAAAACAAAACAAAAAAAAATGTTTATTCAATACAAATTTGTTTAGATATTTAAAAAAAAAAATATATATATATACACAATTGGCTTCTGTACTTCATAAACTAACATTCAAAACAAAACTTTAAAAAATGCAGACTGGTTCTTTGTTCCAAATCTATACAGCCATCATCAAATATATGCTGATTTACTCAATCCCTACAGTACAGGAGTGAACAGATGGCAAAAACCAGAGAGGAGCCTATTTCCTGTTAACCTCAAAACATCCTGTCTGGCCGTTCAAGAAAAACAATGTCTAAGTCTGTTGATGAAGGACACTGCTCACATGAATCTGTTTTCTATTAAAAAAAAAAAACACAAACACCACAAAACATAAGCAAAAAATGTTTAAAAAAAAAACAAAAAAGGAGATCATGAAAGTAATAACATCCAGATTTCATTTAAAGATACAAAGCTTTTTCCAAGAACAACTCCCCCACCCCTCCAAAAAAAAAAGAAAAAAGTATATTAAAGCTACAGAAGCCATTATATCCATCAGTATTTAACAATTATGCTCAACTACATGTACAGAAACAGAGAAGACAAATTGCTGGGGTTCATTTTCTGTGAATGTACAGTGTAACATGGAACAAAATAGGCTCTGATCTCCTCATATCTCTCCAGCTTCTCTCTCCTCTGATCTCCTGGACTCGGACTTCCCATTCATGCTCTCCTGCCTCCTCTCTGAGGAGCTCTTCTCCTTCCTGCTCCTATCCCGAGATCTGTCCCGGGAGGAACGGTCTCTTGAAGACCTAATAAAAAGAGCATATTTATTAGAATCAGGTGCCCTGTGGCATTGTTCTGGAACAGCACCATGTTATAGCTAGTCAAATGAGTAAGAAGGTAAATCTAGCAACATGTCAATAAGTCATTAATATAATCAATGCTCACGGAATACAGTATTTTCTTCACCTTGGAAGCAAAAATGGAACCCCTTGCTAGTGCTGTATTAGCTCTCAAAGCAAATTACAGCTGTGCAGACAAGAGCCAAAGTTTGAGAAGGGACATTTCCACAGCACACTCATGTTTTACGTGATTTTATATAGAACAATGAGTAAACCAGTTGATATAAACCAGAAACTGCTGGGATTTAAAGTGAATACTGTAAAGCCACAAATATCCTTGTATTATGCATTTTCACATATGAAAGAAAAAAAAAAAACATTTTTGGCACGAATATCAAATTCCACCAACAATACATACTCGTATAATGCAACATCTCTGCAACATTTCTAAAGCAAAATAGGTTTTATGGGTGTGATTTACCAAATATTTTGGTCACAAATAATTCATGGCTTTACAGTATTTAGGAAGTGGTTGAAACTGAATCCTGTGCGCTCAGTGGAGTACAAAGTTGAGACCTGAGAACTGGTGCTACAGAGGAGGCTTCTGCATGGTTGGGGAGAGATTGCAGTAGTGTTGGTGGCTCGTGCTTACTTGTGCTTGGAGCTCCGGTCTCTGCTGCGGTCGCGGGGGCTGCGCCGGCGGCCCTTGCTGCGGGAGCGACTGCGGTGCCGGCGCTTCCTCTCCCGGTCTCTGGAACGAGAGCGGGACCTCCTCTTCTCCCGGGAAGAGGAGCGGGAACGGTGTCTCCTGCGCTCCCGAGAGCGGGACCTGTCGGAGGAGGAAAGGGATGACTTCTAAAACCACACCAAGATAGATCTCTCACCCCAATAGTAGATACCTGAATGAGTGTTCAGTTTCTAGTTTCCATATGGCTTTTTATATATCTATATATAGATCTATAGATCTATAGAGATATAGAGATATAGAGATAGATATAGATATAGATATAGATATAGATATATATATATCTCTATATATATATATATATATATATATATATATATTTTTTATTTTTTTTCATTACACACACAAGGAAAGAGCAGTCATGTTTTGACAGGGCGTTTTGTGTATGTATGTAGTTATTTTAAAAGCTGTGGACCTACCTCTTACGCTCTTTGCTTCGTGATCTGGTCCTAAAATCATAGAAAACAAAAAAATATCAGTGCTTACAGAGGCAGAAAATTATAAATGCAATGCACAATACCCGTTTATATATATAAAATCTGAAAAGTTATTAAATGTAGTCTGGTTACTTGCCTAGGCTCAAACTATGCACCCCCATCTTTTCAAAAATATTGGGCAGTTTTAAAGCCAGTTTGCTACTGTGGTGTGGGATTTACTGCTGCGTCGTACCATTATAAATCAGCTGGTAGAGAAAGGGACAAGGATTCCAGGTCTACCAAAAAGAATACTATAAGCATTTTTGCATTTGCATAATACGACTACAATTAGTATCAAGGTGCGATTCCATTAAAAGCAACAGTCGCAGATTTATGGCAAGGCAATCTTTAATCAGTTACAGCCATAGCACAAACTGGCTGCCTGACCAGGATCACTCTTCATATAAACTGGTGCAGCCCAATTTTAAAGGCTTGCACTGCTCAGTGAGAAAGGCTCTCAGGATTGCTCTCACCCCACATGCATCACGAAACACGCGAGAGAAGGAGAGTTAGTTACCCTGATGCTGTCCCCCTAGGCTGTTCTCCTGGGGCATCAATCACTGAAGAATCCCCTCTGGGGAGTAGAGTGTGAAAATAACGGTTAACACGGAACTCTGAATTCAGGTCTACTGGGGCAGAACCTGCTTTTATAGACTGTTCAACACACTGACCCGCACAGGAAAGGATATAGTAATGCTTGATTTAGAGGATTTCAACAATCAGGCTACAGCCACAGATGCAAGTGGTCTGAGTTGTAATTACTTTTAGTGGACTGAAGAAATATTTGTAATGAACTTGGTCGGATATCTCCATCTCCTTTAATTAATAGGTCAGTAGAAACACATTCCTCCACAAAAGATGTATAAACCCCACACATATGCTGAAATGTTTCAGTATAAAACCGATGAGTAAAGTGCTCCCCCTAGTGGAGTACACCCTGTCATCACAATGGTATATTCACCAGTATTGGAATTGAATTTCAAATTCAGTCAGTACTATGACACTCAGATACATGTCAGTCGCGTTTTACCATCCTTGGATTAAATAAATCAATTCTCATCATATACATGTAACAAATTAATGACTTACCTCTCACACGCGATTTCTGGTACCGGTTTTCTGATACAAAACCCATCTATTACAATTTATTTGAATATCCATCACAGCCCGCTGGTTTTTTTTTGGTTTGTTTGTTTTATTATTCCCCCCCCCCCCCCCCACCCCTTTCTAAATTGCATTACCTTTTATGTAGTACGTAGTTCTGTGCATGGGTAACTGATTTCATTTTGCTGTCTGGTCGTTAAATGGGGAATTTTACATATTGCTACAATACGTACCGTATTTAAAACTATGTACTGTATTACAGTCTACGTGTCGTCTTTTGGCAAGTGATATTTTCAGAATGAAATCGTTCTGAATTAAAATACTTCTGTACTGTACCAACAAAACCAATACAGTAAATCTAAATGGAAGCTTACTTATTTTAAAAACACAGTCCTTCCAGCTATGTATTTTTGATATTGTATCTTTGTGTTCCCTGAAAAACGGACAAGGGTTGGAACGGGCCAAAATGAAATAATCAGATATGTGTCACATGCGTTTAACCGTCACTGAAGTCAAAATTTTATAGGGGTGCGATATGCGAGTGCTGACTGTATAGAACAATGACAAACCATACTGGCTACACACCCGACTAATTCAGTTAGTGGAAAAAGCAGCAAGTCATGTTTGGTCTTCAAGCTTATGGAAGCAGGTTTTGTCAAATTGACAGGATAACTAAAAGCAGCCTTTAAAAGAGGGGATACCGTCTAGCACACAACACAAGATGTGCTTTACAGAGATGTACAAATACCGTATTCCTTCGAATTTAAGATGCACTTTAACCATTTTTTGCTTCTCAAAAATTGCCTGCGTCTTAAATTCGAGTACAGTTTAGTAATGCGTGTTAAATAATCTCAAAAAAAATACCTGACTGCCCGAGTACACAAACACCAACATGACTGACTGACGAGAAAAGACGAATCATCCATGACATACAGGAAAACATTTTCAAAGAGTCATTAGCTTCCTGAGGAATTCAAAGAAGCTTTTACAATTTCAGCACTTCTTTATAAAAAAACAAACAAAAAAAAAACAAAAAAAAAAAACAGTACCAACATGGACAGATCGGAAATGCTGATCAGACCCCCGTATTTTTCGACATGCCAAGCAATACCACAGTTCACAAATTGGGAGAAAAACAGGTGTGAGTAATCTCCATGTGTGTATGTTATGTTCTGTTGGTATTGTGGATACAGTTCTGACTGTTGTGGTTGCTGGGTTACATGTTGCCTGATGTAGTAGTGGAGTGTTGTGTCGTGCTTGCTGTTACCCGGGATGTGTGACGACATAAGTGATTGAGGGGTGTGTGCACGACACAGACGCCATCTTAAGCACAATAAATCTACAACAACTCTGGTTTGGGTCAGTTTTGTACGATACAACAGCGTAATTAAGGTTGCATCTTTGTAAATGCATATTTATTTGATGTTTCATTTTTTCCTCAAATTCATGGTGGTAAATTTGGGCTGGGTCTTAAATTTGAAAGAAATACGGTAACCTTGTGCGGGGGGGGGGGGGGGTTGCTGTTCACTATTACTCTGCTTTACACAACTGAAGGAAAGACCTACCTCCTCTTCATTCTTTCTTCTCGCTCCCTATCTTCCCGTCTTTTCAGGCGCTCTTGATTTCTTTTTTCCTGCTTTTCTGACACAGTTTTCTAAAATAGAGGAATTTAACACATTAATGGCATATTCAACCAATGTCTAGCCAATTTGAGGAAGGAAAAACAAAGATTAAAAAAGATACTGTAACTTATGTCTCTGCCACGGCCCGGTTCCGCCCACATTATAAAACATTATTATTATTATGTATTTCTTAGCAGACGCCCTTATCCAGGGCGACTTACAATTGTCGCAAGATATCACATACATTATTCAGGTATCACATTATTTTTTTTACATACAATTACCCATTTATACAGTTGGGTTTTTACTGGAGCAATCTAGGTAAAGTGCCTTGTTCAAGGGTACAGTGTCCCCCACCTGGGATTGAACCCACAACCCTCTGGTCAAGAGTCCAGAGCCCTAACCACTACTCCACGATAGACCACACAAAGCGTACATTTTCAAACCTACCTTTAGCTGCTCCAGCTTTTCCCTGATCTGAATGAACCCCAAGTGCAGTTTGCCACCGAAGTGATCAGCCAGGCGGCGATCGTTGTCATGGAGACCCAGATAGGCGGAGCACACCTCACACACACGCAGTTTCTGCTGCTGGAAACTAGATGCAGGCATTGAGTTTCTGTATTCCTCCTGAGACACAAGGAGAGGCATCGTGTGAGGGCTGGGACTGATAAAATAATTGCTGTTTGATTTCTAAGTAATTTAATTTTCTCTACCACTGGACAATAAATGTGCGTCTTATTTTAAAGTTAAAGTAGTCGCTTCATGTATCCGACTGCGGTGCGACCAAAAAGGGCCAACATGTAAAAAGTTGGATAAATGAATCCTGTTTTACCACTGTATCAATTACTATATTCACACAATTATTGTTTTGATATACAGCTTTTATTAGGCAGCTCCCCTAAATCCCTTGTTTAGAAAGATACATGGTATTAATGCTTGTGACAGGGTAGCCGTCTGCCGTTTGGGTGCGTGCATTTGTTGCTGAGTGACAGGCAGGAGATCGAGACGGAGCTTGATCATGGCAGATAAACGGTTAGGGCGGATAGATGATGGGTAGATACTGTATTTAGCTACCAAATCTAAATTAAGAATCAACAGGCAAATTGGTGGATTTGTTAAACCCTAAAAAATAGAAAAAAAAAAATCAATGAGGAAACTCCACTCAATAGCTGTTAAATACGCTACCTCTGCTTCACGCTTCCTGCTTCTCACTCTCTCAACCTCTTGAAGTACTTTCTGAGCTTCATCCACATTCCCTTCGGCCCCCAGCTGCTCTGCCTTGGCTAGGAGCTTTCCGATCTCTTCATTCAACTCGTGGACCTTTTCAGCCTAAAAAAAAAAAATAAAGTAAGGGCAGGAATATATAAATCATAAAATGGCCATGATAGCTCATCCAACACCACAGCTGACAGTTCTTGTTTACTGGAATATGGAGGAGGCAAATTAGCCACTATCTGGAAATGAACATGTGCCGACTATCCGGGAAGGATGGAAACACAAAAACTGATAACACATTTAAATGTTTTATAAAACGGAGAGAAGTTCAAACGGAGCATACCCTAGTTCTGACCAATCCTCATACGCATTACACACATTAATTTTTGCTTGTTGATTTCTCTGAAAACAGGACACAAGAACATGTTTTTGATCTACAATGCTCAAGTAATTAGTCCCAGAAGAAGCTGAACAAACAAGAGCAAAGCTGTATTCCCTCACCTTTGCCGCAACTTCAGCACTTATTTCTTCTTGGGTTTCAGCCAGTCGTTTCTTAGCCAGTTCTGTTCTTCTGTCACAGTCAGCGATAAAGGATTCAAGATGATCCACTGCCTACAACAAAAAAACAAAAATATGAAGCTTAAAATAGGAGGAACTTATTACTCAAAAGTTAACCATTCTATTATCTTTTTTTTTAATATATCTCAATGCAGACTTTTTTATATATGTGCATATAAAGTGGAGTACACAAAGGTGTACAATTCTAATTTGCATAAGAGCAAGTTATGCAGAGAGACATCAGCATTAGTTCTCTTCAAAACATTAAAAGCCCAACTAAAACATACTTCCCATAAGCACCTTGACAGCACATTATATACAATAGTACAAATACTTACTTTATTTGTTGCAAGCAGATGTTACATATCTGACTTATCAACAACTTCCCAAAATTAACTGTTTGCACTTTAAACCTATGGCATTCCTTAATTTACACTGACACCTAGAGCCACAACACACACATTCTGTTATGAATTATAAGATTTTACAATAAATAAAAAAAAAATCCTGTGCACACTTGTAAATGGGAATTTCAATTAAGATAATGCTTTAGGATATCCTACTTGGTGAACTTTGATTGACTTGCAGAGGTACTCCTGTACAGGCATGTCAGATAAAGAATCAAGCCAACCACAAACAAATGCAAATGAAAGCCCAACTTACATCCAACTCAAAGAACAGGTCTCTGTCCTTGGAAGCGATTTCATAATCAGCTCTCAGTGCCAAGTCATGTATCTTCGAGCAGTCCCCCAGATCCATGCGCTGTCAAGAGAAGTCAAACATTTTGAAACTCCAGCTAGACTTATTTAGGCGGCAAAAACAGATTACATTTATTTTATGTCTATACATTGGGGAACGTTCAACAGACCCAAGTAGATTTCAAATGTCACCTTTTTTTTTAAATAGCCGTTTCTATATTAGTCCTGAGTGATGTCACAATTGTACTACGTGCTGTGGGTATAAGTACACCATGAAACCACTGCAGTTACACTACTGATGCACTAAATATACAGTGGCTCCAAATATAAGACTGAAATTGAGTGTACAGTTATGGCCAAAAGTTTTGCAACACTTCCAAAAAAAAAAGAAAAAAAAAAAAGTGTTTCATAAAGTCAAACAAAACCTGCTGAATGTTACGTTAACATATTGAATCGCATACCGCTTGGTAGTTTTCCCATACCCTGAATGAAAAACTGACTTGAAATGCTGTACTATTTTGCGGCTTCCTTTTTACATGATGTTAAATAAAGGATCAAAATTATGTTTAGGGCTTCTGTTTTTCGGGTTTTATTAATTTCATTTTTCGGTGCTTATCTTTAGCCATTTCAGAGATATGTACATTTTTTATTTTATTGATGATGTTTTAACTTCCATGAGCATGTAAATACTATGTACTGTAATATAGCTTTAAATCTCCTGAGAAAGAACATCTCATTTTAAATCTCGCAAGCGTGTTACAATCCTCCAATAGAAATGTAGGAATTTGCAGCTACTCAGTAGCTGGGTGGGTTTAAAGTATTCAGAACAAATCAATGATAGATACAAGTCAGGAAGGAGGGACAATGCCCAACTATACTGGTAAACATTTTTTTCACAGTGAAAGAGGTCAAGTCAGCGTGAATTGAGTAACCATTTCTAGTGTTTTTACGGAGTTTATTGGATATACAGCAACTTCTTTTTTTGTATAGAATTTTATTAGTTTAAACATAAAACCAGAAGCTCTAATTATGTTGACACATTTTTTGGTAATTCTCTGTCAGTCCTAAAATTCTAGGATGAAGCAAAACTTTTGGCTAGAGATGTAGATTAGATTCACTGTGCATATTTTCTGGCTTAATATAAATATTTAACAGTGTCAGCATCTTCCTGTATTTGATAAAAGTTACATACCGTTCCAGCAAGAATGTCATGGGGGCAGCAATCTAGGAGATGGCTTTTGCAGACACGATCGTCAGTAAACTTCACCCTCTGTCGAGTTTCATCACCTGAAATAGGTTTTAGTAAACAAGAGCGGCCATTAGAAAAGGCATGAAACCAAACATTTACAAAGTGACTGGATCCAACAGGAGATTCCAGTGTATAGCATATATATATTATATATATATATATATATATATATATATATATATATATATATATATATATATATATACTTAGAATGTATGATACGCTTCAGCTTAGCAATGGCAATTTTTTTAAATTCATTGTTTATTTTAACCATTACGGCAGAACAAATCAGGTAACACTAGTACGTATAATTGAATAATGTTTACATTTTTATGCAAATTTCTTACAGAAAATGGAGAGAAAAGGGTAGATGTCAGGACTCATTAATAGGGGAAGTCCTGGAAGGGAAATAAATATCCTAGACAAGTGAAGACTCTTCCAGCTATACAAGGCTGAGATGAAACACTATCTGACACCTCCAAATTGCTTAAAGTGCTGAAACTAAAACAATTTGTTTAATCATACGGTTGCTGTAAACCACGGTTACAGCTGTACAATATGGTGAAAAGGATAAGTGGATACAAATCATGGTCCTAGATAAATATTTGTGGATATTGATTATATATTTAATACTGCAATATTAATTCAGGTTTTCATGCCACCAGATTCTGAGCCCACAAGGACATGAACCTTATTTATTACTCTATGCCAGCCGTTACGAGCACAGTTTTGTGAAAGAGTGCACGCACCAACACAAAGGGGGTTTTATTCAAAGCCCATAGTAAAGCACTAAAAGTTCATTTTCCATAATTCTTTATAGGCAACAGCACTCATTTCCTGCTATACGAATACAGTGTTGGCAATGATGTTATGGTGCAGGGCTAAAACTATTTCAGCAGTTGAAGGTGATTGATCAGTGGAAACAAAAAAAAATTCCTCCAACTGCCTGAACGCTCCAACAGGGTTCACCACATATTGTTTTGGGCAAGGCCAGCAGGGGACGCGGCAGTGGACCTGCTATAGCAGAGCACCAATTTAGCACGCCTTTCTAGCCCTGCAGCAGCTGGTAATTTAGCATGATTTATTAGGCCACCAAAGATGACCTTTCCAACAGGCCTGAGAGGCTGCAAGTTACCCTTGGAGCCCTAATAGAGATGCAGCTTTGAAAGGTTAAAAAAAAAAAAAAAAAAAAAAGAAGGTTAGTTAATACACACTGTGAGCTTCCTCATATACTGTACCCATCTGCATCTTCAAGCCCTCAGCTGCAGAAATTTATACCCGCTGTTGAAAAGTATAAAAGGGAAAAGCTTTCTTGCCCACACCTGTAGTAAGGAAGTCAGGGGAATGATACACAAAGTCAAAGTGTCAAATGGTACGTGGCAATTTAAGGCCACTCTGTGTATGACAAATGTTGTGTAACTATATAGATATATATTGTTCCATGGCTTGCAAGCAACCAGCCACACACTAGTTATGCTGTAAATAATATTCCTAATGTTTGCATTTAATGATGTCCTTTTTTTCACTTTTTTTGTTCAAAATAAATAATTTCTGAAAAGCAACATGTTTGTTCGATATTCATAACAGCTTTAAAAATTATATTTGTGACTCACGGCTCGATGAACATGAGGCTTTTCTGCAACTCCCTTGCAGATTGATGTAGGCTGGCAAAGATACACTGAACCTTTATAAATAAAATAAAGGGGCCACAATTGTTCAGTTTGTATGAAACATAGGTATGGGAAGCAATTAAAAAAATTCAACTTACATACACACACACACAAACACACTTCTCACAAGCAACATTTAGTCTTCGAGGAAAGTTAGAACCCTTTAAAATGAAAGCCACTGGAGCATATTCATCTTAACATAAATAGACCTACACAAATAACCTTCTGCCTTAAAAGGTGCTAACATGTACTTAAAAGTGTTGTATTGACTAGACACGTTTTAAAGCTGCCATCTGAATATTTTAAACCCAAATCTTAGTATAAAGATTGAGGTATTAGCCTGACTTTTTCTGCATTGTGAAGCCATATAAAAGCCATGTTCCTTTGTACATCTGCAAGTACGGGTGTAATCCTACTATGGGAATGACAAAAATGCTAAATATTAAAGATTTAAGCATACAAGAATGTCAAATGTATAAATTGCTTTATTTTATATTAAATATAACTATTAAAAAGAAACCAAAATCGGTTTTGTTTGTTTGTTTTGTTTTTTAAAAGAGGAAGTTCTCGTTTCAAACAAAAACTTGCTCCCAGCTGTCCATTTTATAGAGCGCGTTTAAATTAGTTGTGTATTTGCGGATATGACTTAAATTGTAGAAACTCAACTTAGACTGTTTACATTTCTAAACGATAATTAGTGTAACGTTTTTAAAGTAACCGTACATACCTTTTCTCGAAAGTAGAATGAAAACTACTAATACCGATAATTACAGGCAGGAAGAGAGGTGGTAGGCCTTAGGCCTACTTATACCTTTCTAAAAACGCAGCTATTTTTAACCACCATTATAATAAATGGAGTAGGTCCCCATCATCTTCACAAGCAACGATACAAACACGTCATTAGAAAGAAAAAAGAGATCGTCCTACCGGCCGTTTCTGTCTCGGGGGACACAGCAAAAAAGATGGTATCCATTATGATAATGAAATAAAGGCTTCGCCATACTTACCGTCCCTTGCCGTCCCCATCAACTGGTCGAGCAAAGCTCTCATCTGAGCCTGGGCCGACATTGCGATTGCTTATTTATTTTCTTCTGCTTCTGAAATTACGATTGTATACATACATACAGTTTAAATGATGATGATGATGATTATTATTTTTAATAAAACGATTTAAACTGCTATCACTCGCTTTTCCTCCCCGCGTCTCTTCCTCTCTCGTCTCCCTCTCCTTTCTTCTGTTTTTCTGATTAAAGGAAGTTGGCGCATGCTATCTAGCAGATGATGAGCGCCCTCTATCAACATTCTATATCATACATCCCATTTTTCAGTAGTCTGAATATATTGTTTTATGTTTCCCTCCATTACGCTAAGTATTAATTTAGTATCCACCTCTAATACATTAAACTGATTTATTAACACCTCTCTGTTGTTTGAAATGACTACATTCCAAAATATAATGTTGTACAGTTTCCAGCCTTTGACTATCCCCACAAAATCCATCTGCATGTTTCCCTATTCTAAAAAGATGCTGACTCAATGCCTATGTCCAACTCTCAGTCTTTTCATGACAGTTTCTTCCGCCCTGTTCAATTCTCCTCTAAACGTTTCACTCCCTAATCTAACATTTGGCTGTATATCATAATAAAACCCTCCCTTAAGATTGTGTTCCCATTGATTTTGCCATAATTCCATGATTTTTTGTTTAGTTATTGTATTTATTTTTGCCTGGCTCAGAGGGAGTAACCCATTTCTTGTCATAAAATTCACCTGTTCATTACCTAGCACCCCAGAATGACTTGGTACCCATGCTAATATATGTCTCTGTTTGTACATTCATTTAATGCTATTAAAATATCAACTATAATATCTTTCCTGGCCCCACTCTCTGTCTCAATAGTATTCAGTGAACTCAAAGAATCAGTAAACACAACTACTCTGTCTGGTTTTACTTCAATCACTTTATGTATCGCAAATAACAAGGCTAGTGCTTCTGCAGTAAATATAAATAGGTGAACAGATCATCTTTCCATTCTACAAAACTCCATTGCCATAGCCACTTTTCCTGAACTTGGATCCTTTGATCCATCCCTTCTTCCCTTTCACATATTCATTTGCCTGTTTTTTGTTTTGTTTTGTTTTGGTTTTTTTTTAAATTCAGCAGACTGTTGGGATTGTGGGAGGAAGTATGTCATAACTATACTAGAATGTATGGCATTGTGGGAGTTGTAGTTCACGTTCTCCACCACCTGCACACCACTGGCCTGATGATAAGTTAGCTAAAATAGGAGTGAAGAGAGAGGAAGTGGATATGGATGTGCAGTATGGTTTAAATGAATATTATAGAATTATTGAGAAACCGATTATTAATGAATGGCAGAATGGGATAAAGAAAAAAGGGTAGGACGTTTTGTATGGCTCAAAGTAAGGTTAAAATAAGGGAAGGGTGGTGTGGGTGGAATAGGAAGGAGGAAGTAGCATTAATAAGGCTTCTATAGGGCATTCAACATTAAAGGAACACCTGTATACAACTGGAGCGCACGAGAATGGGTTATGTATAGAATGTAGTGTAAAGGAAACAGTGGAGCATCTGATGGTTGAATGTGTTAGATATAGGAAGGTGAGAGAGGATATGTGGAAAGAATTAAGGGATTACAATATTTCCAATATTTTTTTTTTTTTTTAATGGTATAGGTGATTGAACAAAAATAGAAAAAGGTATTATTGGATGTATTGCAAAATATATTAGGACAACTAGAAGGTTCAAGAATATTTAACATACAGGGATTTTAAAAGGTTAAGTGTTCACAGCAGTTTTAATAGCCAAATCTGAACAGTAGGTGGCGACAATAAGTTTCGACAGAAACTTGGTGGCCATTAATAACAGAGCAGAAGAAGAAGGCGGCTCATGTTTCCTACCAACTGTACAATACCCATGATGCCAATCTAGGGGCGGAGTCTAAAGCAGGCAGAGTTGTTTATTCAGTTGGGTCTGAGTCTGACACTCTGGGAACAGCTGGTGAAGGAATACGCAGTAAGAGCAGAACTTTTGTTTTATCCTCATTTACTCTATTGGTCTGTGCGTAACTTTCCACAGTAACTTAAATAGTTTAATTGGTACCTCCTTATCAGATGCCCCACAAGGAAATCAAAATGTATGGCTACATCATGTTTGTGACTCGTAAACTGTGTACGGTATTAATAATATATATATATATATATATATATATATATATATATATATATATATATATATATATATATATTTATATATATATATATATATATATATATATATATATATATATATATAGGCTATATGACCCTCGGTTTTCTGTCTGCCCGTGTTCAGCTTGTATTAAGCTGTGGGGAATTCAACATTGCCATTAGCTTACATTATATGGGGGGAGGAATGGTAAAGTTGCTGTGATTTTATTATAATTTCTTTTTTATTTTTTAGTCTGTGTTATCTTGCGGTTCCTGGTTATTATCTTGTACAGACGGCACAAATGTTTTATTTACACTGCAGTGTAGCTCAGAGTTCAAGCCTTACGCAGTCACTATTGTCTATGTATTTCTGCTTGCACTTGATGTACTTCATTTAAATACTTCATTAAAATAGGCAAGAGCGGGGTATATGTACTCGTTGTTTCCTGTGAATTGTTTTACAAGATGATTAGATTTTCATTTTGTAAAATCATACACACCGGGAATTAAACAGATTGTGGGGGGTGGGGTTAGCGACATTGCCAAGCCTAGTAAAGCAGGGTGACACAGCATTGGGACATTGAGTTCTAGTAGGGAAAGGAAGCTCTCTAACCAGCAAATAAATGTATTTATTCAAAGTCCTGCTTGTTAACCCAGGATAGGTCAGCGGAGGTGAACAGTTTTCTTATTCCAGTGGGACACTGCCTCTGTTTTCACACTGACTCACTGAAGGTACTGTGTGTGATTTTCCCTCAGGTTGCATGCAGTGTTCAGCAGTGGCAGAGCTGTTGTATAGACCTTTCCCTTGGCATTTAAGTTAATGTGAACTGTAATTAAAATGCTCTTCAAGAAACCTCTTCACCTGTAACTGCAGATGGTATCATTTTAGCAATTGTGCCAATGCCAGCTTTGTACCTAAAGCATGTTAACTGACTGAGGGCAGGATGAGAGTGCTTGTGTTACACAAATGTTGTGTGTGTGTGTGTGTGTGTGTGTGTGTGCAATGCTTTATAACTCATTGCAAGCTGACATAACAGTTCATTATTTGTACAGCAACTCTGTGCTGGAAAAAGTGTTTGTCGTAGAAGCCCAAATGGATCAGATGGCTAAAAATGTGATTATTTTTGTGTTTGGTTCAAAGCAATAGGTTACAAGAGCATACATTTTTAATGGCTGAGTTAAAGGCTACATCTTCAGAACTACTGTAATGTGTCTAATTTTGATGAACCTGTGCATGGCATTCATGGCGTTCGTGAATTGTTTAATGGTACAGCTAATGTAGCTGTAAGGTGGAGTAAAGTATAAAGGACCTGTGCTGCTATCTGGTAACACCAAGATTCAGTTACAGCAGCAGTAATGCTGTTTGATTGTTGCTGTAATACGTCCATTCTGTAGCTACATGTAGGCCACCTCAGCCTCTGCTGTATAACTGTACATAGTTATACCATTTCATAAACAGTAATCAGTGTGAGAAGCAAGCACAGTGACTGGTGTCTCTCCCGCTGTGTGAGAAGCATAAACCACTAGTAACCTGCTGTGATTATTCAAGCAGGAAACCATGCATATTTCTATATTGCATGACCAGCTGCTTTTTTTTTCCATGCTATTCAAACTTATGGCTGGGAATAACTTGGTGGTATTTAACTTGGCACTCTCCTGCTAATTTGTTTGTTTGATTTGTTTTTTTAAAGCCAAGTGCTTGAAAAGAAGTGCATATTTAAAAACACGATGAACATTTTCACTGTTTTATTAAGATAATATATTTGAACAAGAAGGGTCACTGAGGTGACGCATCATTATTATTCTACTGTGGAGATTCCTGGGAAAACGAAACTGGTCCTGCACTAATAAAAGGGTAGCTTATCAGAAGTTCCTGTTTTATAAAACTGAAAAGCTGATCTTGGACTGCCACGACGGATTTGAATAAGGACATGCTGGCTGTTTCAAGGTAGCACTGACCTGGTTCGTGGTATTTGTGTCAGGGATCTGTGGGAGATGTGTTCGTGTTATCTGTGCCCAGCTGATAATGGACGACATGAAGCCAACCTGTAAAACTAAAAACATAAATCCTTTTTTTGAATGATGTGCCTATTTCTGGGCTGCTTTTTTAAGACTTCAATCAATGCAAACTGCTATACAGTTAGTTTGATGTTATAGGGTATGTGCTTTTAGTTTTTCCAGTCACATATAGCAGAACGACTGCTCCAGCTTATGATATTTGTATTATGCAGAATTAAATCAGAAAAAAGATGAGCTATTTCCTGTAACTTTCATTCCAGTAGGTTTCCTGTATTTGCAACTTTTTGTTCTGGACTGCAGAGCACGGTAATTGTCCTTGAAGAATTAGTCCGAGTCATTACACAGGACAAGTCTGTTTTTGTTCACTGAAACACCTGGGTCTCCATTCAATGTATTTATAAGCTCTACAATTTAGACTTTGTTATGAACTTAAAGCTTCTAATGTGTGTGAGTGGAACCTACTCTAATGATTTATAATTTCAAAACAAGTAAAGTTCTACTGGTTCGCTTTCCCAAACTGACAAGGCCTGGCTTTTTGACAGTTTTTAACCCAGGTGTGTGACCTATTGTATTGAAATGATGTAAATGTGACATCAATAGCCAATGGTGGATAATAGCTGTCCTGCTTGTACACATTTGTACAGCTTGAGGGGGCTGAAACACAAGATGCTGAAGTGAATTGTAGCTCATATTTATTTTTGTATGTATTATCATCCAATCTAGCTCATATAAATGTAAATCCGATTGATTGGAATGTAGAAAAGAGGCATTTGTGCTCTGCGAATTACAGTTGCACAAATGTCTTGCACAGATCCTGTGGCTGTGATGCGCTGAGATCATGACAGACAATAAGGAACAGGACACAGAGATCCACCCTTTGAAAAGTGAGGAGGGGGTGTCACCAGCTTCGCTCACCAAGAAGGGGGTCTGTCTGGGGAGCTCAGGGCTGTCCCACCTGTCAAGCTGGCGCACTGCTGCCTTCTTCCTCTCCGTCTTCCTCTGCCTCATCAGCATCTTTGCCTTCTCCTTCATCATCCCCTGCCCTGTGCGTCCTGTCTCACAGCGCACCTGGATCAACACATACGGAGATTCCTGTAAGTACATCAATACCGCAATTGTAAGATAAAACTGTATAAAATGAACTTGAACTTCCTTCCTTACCTTAGTTTCTTCTAGTTTTTCCGTCTGTATTTATTTACTGTCTTATATTGCAACAACCCGAGGGAAGACCATAATTTGAACGAACAAATAATAGTGTTTTCTCTATTGTTTTTGTTTTATTTTCCCACTCCACAGCAACATATACATTTCTGGCTGTAACGGACGCAAACAATGACAAAGTTATGGATGTCATTTTTGCCTTCAGAGGCTCCAAAGGCTGTCTGAATGTGTCTTGCAGCGACGCAGGTAACAAAATAAGATATTTTCCCAGACTCTTCTTTGTTGTTAATTTCAATCGAAAATTGAGAGAAAGAAGAAAGAATAATGGCCCCTCTTTCACTGGCTATTTTTCAGTATTTTATTCAGTCACATGCCTTTTAGCTGGCCATAGCATATTTGCTTGTTGGGTATCTCGGGTGGACTTGGTCAGTAGTGGGTTTTGGAAAACTTTCTTCCTGACCACTGAAGTGTGGTGAAGGCTGGATGGTCAGTAATGGCAGTGCTGGGGTTTGTTTGTCTCCAGGGTTCTCCTCGCCGTGTTCCTTCCTGGTTGCTGTCACGGGCACCAACGGCAGTGTCCTGTGGGAGAGGCCACTCAGTCAGGAGCTGCTGTGGGTGCAGTGTGGCATTGAGAAGCTGGGCGGGCTGGAGGCTCCCGGGTGCCTGCTGTTTCATTCCCAAAACCTGACCGCCATTGATTCCCGGAGCGGTACGTACATGGAACATACAGTGAAACAGAGCGGGCCGCAGCTGGGCCTGAAGGACTGCAGTCGGACGTATGCATGGAGGGGTGTAGGCATTCATACAGCATAGAGCTGCAGATGATTTTCATGAATCTCTGTTTTTTGTTTGTTTAGATTTCTATAACAGATCCCACTGTCTCTATTTTGGTAATTATTTTTTTAAAAATTTAATTTTTAGGGGTAACTTTGTGGCAAAACAACAATACACTGGGGCTGAAGCAGCCAGCTCTGAAGGTTCCAGACCTGGATGGGGATGAAGTGGGGGATGTGGTACTGATTGGGGCCGCTGGAGATGAGGTACAGAGAATGTGTGAAATGTTAAGCTGGGGACTTTTGGCCTCAGAGTTATCAATGTGGTGCACATTCGTATTAGGAGGTTACTTATCTATCATGGCTGATCTTAGGGGAACCATCTTGTGTATCAGACAGTGTCTGGATGCACAACTGCACTCTCATAGTCCCTGTGCGCGTGTACAAGCCACAGTACCAAATACTTTTCCAGGTAGTTATTATCAATGCAATTATTACTATACAGTACCATTCAGAACTCTAACCATAGCTATTGGTAACCTCTAGTAATAATAACTTTTTGCCATCAGACAAAGGTGGTTATTGTTTCAGGAAGAACTGGCCAGCAGATTGGTATTGATGCAGACCCTGGTCTCAGTGATGTATTGGGCCACGTAATTCATGTCACCAGCAGTGGGTCTTACTATATTCTGTTTAAAAAAGGTAAGGATTGCCACAATTGTTGCAAAAGGTTACTTTTTTACACAAGTATTTCTGCAAGATTCATGTAACATATATCAGCAAGTGAAACCACTGTACACTGAACCTGTTTCTGTCTATTTATAATTATAATTATATTCTCCTTTGGCTTCCTGTTTGTAGCAGACTCTGCTGTTTATGGATACGCTCTGAAGAATATCGTTGCCATGGCAATCAAAACGCCTGGGAGTAACATTAAATTGCAGCAGGATCCCAAGTGGGAGGAAATGACCAACAGCACCTCTGGAAGCGTGCCTGTTTACAAGTAAGAGTAAGGGAAACATGAAAAAGTGTTGTATTTAGTGGACGGATACGCATGGATGATTTGTTCTTGCTGTTTTATTTTGTAAAACAGTAGTATATTATTTGTTGTATTTCTTTTGTTGCAGTTCGGGCTCTGTTCAGCACCTGTTGAAAATGGGGAACCAGGGAAAGACTCCAGAGAACCTGCTTCTAGTGACTGGCCACTGGGTGGAGCTGACAGATGGGCAGAGCCTGCGCTCCCTGTGGAGGGTCAACATCACCAAGGTTATCAGGTGGGGACACAACCAGGGACTGTCACTGTGTTAACAACCAGGTATGAGGTGCCGTTAACACTGGGCTGCTGGTCTGATTCAAAGCCCTGGGGAGGAAGCAGTAAACTCTAGATCATTGGTGCAGAACTCCATTTCAGCCCAGGTCTTTATTCCAAGAAGGACCTAAATTAGTTAATTGCATGTGCTAAAGCTGCTAATCAACACATTTTTTCATGTACTTTTTAAAAATTGTATTTTTGCTTTTAGTGAACCAGTTTTTGGGAACTTCAATAAGGACGGTGTCCCAGATGTTGTGATTGAAGATGAAATTGGAAACGGTACAAAAAAGGTGCGAGTCTTTCCAGTTCCCTGCCAGGACCGATTCACTTTTAGAGTAAGAACACTGCATGCAGTTCTTGAGAGAATGTTTATTTCCTGTGATTTGTGGCAGGTGGTGATTCTGGATGGCAGCTCTGGAGCGGTGTTGTGGGAGGTGGACATGGTTTCCAGTTCAACAAGCCCAAAGACTTCTACAGTGAACACTACAGACTACAGGTCTGCTTTCCTGTTCTGGGGGGAGATCCCTGGCGAGGCGAACGCAACTGTGAGTACGAGATCCAGCTGCACACGTTTAGTTTAACTGAATGAAGAATATATTCTACATAGCAAACGGCATATAGTTTGAAAGAAGAAAATCTTCAGGAGATCACCTACTGTATTCCTGTGAGAACTGCAAATCATTACTTCCAGGATTTTCTTTTTTATTTAAACTGTAATGTTGTAAAACTCAACTGAATGTGTTAATTGTATTTAAAACAGTATATTTTAGAGAAGATGAACAAATGCCCTGTTGGATAAGATCCCACTCATGATTTAATGCCAGCAAATGATCAGATGCCACTAATCTACGCAATCAGATTCTTTCTAAGTCAACTCTGACATGACTTGGGTTTTGCAGGCGTTAGCAACCTATGATCAGTGCCGTCTGGGTCTGTAGGTTTTTCAACCAGCACTGGGTTCAGAACAAGTGAATTCCTTCCCTATTGATTTTTTTCCCCTTCTGTTTAGGTATCATTGAATCAGCAGCATTTTTTGTACCTGCTTCATCCTTCCTATCCCAAAATCCTTTTGGAGCTGAACAACAGCACTGAGAGTATAGCAGCTTTCAAAGGTGAGTGCACCACCACTAAGATCATTGAAATGTGTGTACCAAGGTTCTAAAGTATTTGTAACGTGCAATCGTTATCTCTGTGCCGTTGCCTTGCAGCGGTCCTCTTTGAGAAGAGCAGGCATGCTGGCTACATGCTGCTGACCGGCCCCACGGAGCAGTCGGAGACGGGCAGCGTGTCGCTCGCCAAGCGCAAGCTAAAGGAGGACGTGGCTCACAGCAGGGTGGTGCGGCTGAGCCAGGAGGAGGGGTTCAGCGACCAGGAGATCAGGGACAGCTTCTTCAGGCTGCGGTACAGCAGCAGCACCTAGAGTGCTACACACCCGTCGAGGACTGAGGCTGCCTTTCACTCGCACACGAACAGCACAAACCTGTCTTTCTGATGTGGACGAGCGCATTCTCACATGGAAAGGTTTTGGAAGACGACTGCAGTATTTTTTTTTTTAAATTTAAGTGGCATAAACATTTAAACATAGCAACACTAAATTAGCATATGTCAGGGCTAGGCAGCTCCGCTCCAGGGTTAATAGACTACTATAGGACTACCACTTTAAGACCTGGTCAGATGATCAAGTAGTTGAATTTATTGATTAAGAAGAACATGGTTGAAACATAGACCTAGGCTGGACGGGCATGCTTGCCTATACCTGGCATTAGGTCACACTATCAGTTATTATTATTATTATTATTATTATTATTATTATTATTATTATTATTATTATTATTTTATTTTTTTTAGTGTTATTTACACTGTAGCTACGGAGCAATTTTACATGCAGTTACATAATAATGATGCATGTAAAATGTAACTACTCAACTTCATGAGTTACTGTCACAAAGATTTGAAAAGTGTCTAACCTGAAAATTGGATATACTACTCAGAATCTGATTGTTTTACATTTGTGCTTTCTAACACTATTCATGGCATTTCAGGTACTTTTTTAAAAGGGTACTTAAATAACCCATTTTGGACTCTGATTGCAGTTTTAATTGCAGAGCATAAATCGGTCAACTCAAGGCCACATAGTTTGACGTAGTGGACAAAATGTAAGAATACTATAACATGAAGCATTAAGAACCAAGCTTTACATCTACAGATTAACAGTATACACAACTGCCAGATATAAAAATGCATTGGGCAAAAATAAGATGCATTACAATTTACTTTTTTTTTTTTTCCTTCAATATTTTGAGATTCATTCTGTAGTTACATTCTGATGTTGTTTTGAAGTTCCTCCAGTATTTTTTTGTCAATTTAATATCAAATGATTTGGATAACTAAATGTACACTGAATAGTATAACTAAATCTATATTTTTCCAGGTCTCTTTATATCCAATAGGTCCAATATAGCACAGGTTTGACCCGCAAGGTTTCAAGTCAGAAGAGTGATGGTTTCTGGGTTGGTTACCTATGTTCTAGGCAATGGGTCAGATCTGTATTAGCGTGTAATTTGCAAAAAAATGTGAATTTCAGTTTCTACAGTAGCAAGCAGACCTTTAAGAACGATTCCCCACAGCCAATACAGTTTTGCTTTGTGTTTGATATTATTTTTTTCAGTGCAATGGTTGTGGATTGTTAGTTTGTTTAAATACTATATACTGTAATATATTTAAAAGCTCTTTGCACAGAAAATTGGTGTAAGGAGGGTGGACAGTTGGGACCCCTTTTACCAGCACAGACTGTTATGTTCAATCTTTGCAAATTACCTGACTGTGGGGGGATGTTGGGTATTAAATCAGTCTGGATTTGGGGAGTGGTTTTTATACCCATATGCCGATATGTTTTTATGCCCTGCTTTTACTGGTGGTGTGACTGGTACAGCCAGGTATATGGACTGTTTTCAGGTTACATCATCTTTGATGTGCCTTTTATTTAGTATGCTAGTATTACCATGTGGGTTAGACTGTATGGTTTATTATTATTATTATTCAATTGGAACAATTAAATGTTTCCCCCTGTTTTGAAATAAATGTTTTTACTCCCAGTTAATGCTTTTGTAACTGGTATGCTTATTCTGCTTACAGTTTACAGTTGGTAAGTTTAGATGGATTAAACATTAGTGCTTTGGGGTTTGAAAGAAGCCTGGTAGTGTGTGTGTGTGTGTGTGTGTGTGTGTGTGTGTGGCAGGTGTGTGTGGGGTGTGTGGGGGGGGGGGGCTGTACTTTGTAGGTTTGAAAGTACATCCACGAATCACATGACACTGATATGTATTACATTCCCAGTCACTGTGTTTCTAAAAACCACCTCTTGAAAATTCAGTGGTGAAGTGGTTGCTCTGGCTTATTGCATCTGATGTAAACTTGGCCAAAATGTTCTCGCCATGGGGATAATAATACCACGGTGGTATTGTCACGGGAACTTTAGCACGCAATAGCAGCTGAGTGTCAGGCTCACCAATAAGAACACAGCTGGTGGCCATCTGAGTCATGCATGAGGAAATAAATATTCTATACACTTAGCAGGGTATGCCGTTAAAAAAAGTTTGTTAAGGCCGGTCGAATTCTGTCATTGTCGGCTGGGTTCAGCTGGTCCACAATTTCTCAAAACAACCTGTGGTAACAGATTGTTAAAAAGTTAATTTACATACTGCAGACTCCACGTTATTGCATCCACAATAGTGTATATTTTGTTTTTGTAGTAACATTGTTGCACTGTAAGAGCGATTTTTGTTTTTATTCAAATAAATAATACATTTTGTTTTTTTATTAAAATAAATAAATAAATAAATCTGAACAGAACTCTGAAGCAGCATTAGACAGGCTTGCAAGCACAACTTTATTTGGGCGGATTTTCACGGTCTACTCTTAGTCACAAGCGAGTCCTTTTAATACATATTAACCAGCTCTATAATACACTGTTTCTTCCTTTTCCGGGTTTCACACAAGCATTTGTAAGCATAATACATTGGCGCTTTTACAAAACAATAAATAAAATAATAATATGCACAGATCAAGTCATTTAAAAAAAACTATTAAAATCCCTTTATATATTACTTGGGTCACAAAATTATGATTTAAATATACAGCTTCTATGGAGACCAAGGTGACCTACATCCGCCATACTGAAGTATTGGGTTTGCACGACTTCAATTTTCCGATCAATATAAAACCCGCGCGAGGTGTCACTAACGCACTAAATCACGTCAATTAAGCATCGTCAAAGTCACAGTGGTCAGGTCTGCACTGGATTATAAAGAGGTAACATTAAACAATTTAAATATTAATGTATACCACTTATTTTGCCTTTGTATTATCTGTTACCTTTGGGTGATTCGATCTGTTTCATATAGTGCAATAAGCAACCTGTTTGTCTTAAAAAAAAAAAAAAATTGATGTTCTTCCAAGCTTATTCTTATTTGTTTGTAATGTTAGTTATTTACCTGTGCAGGTATGAAATAGCATCTCGGTGCATTAGAGTACTGTATAGAAAACAAAATACTGTACATACTTTTTTTTTTAATCGTCTAGTGTAGCGCTATTAAAAGGTAAAACAAAAAAACAAAAGTTTTTTTTTTTCATTCAATGTAGTGTAAATTGCGGCAGACAATTTCTAGAATGTTTTATCGCAGACCTGCTGCAATGCCTGCAATTGAAAGTACACCGTTTCCTTGGACGAGTCTGAAAATATTGCTAACGTTATTAAAAAGTATACACATTGAGCCGGGTATATCGAGCCACTACAGCATTTCCTTTAGTAGATTTGACGCTAATGTTTCATAAACTACTGTATAAATATCATCACGTTGAGCCATTGATTTTCCAGCAGTTAAACCTAATTTAAATGCATTAGTGGCTGCTGCAAATGTTTGTGTAGTCTGTTAATGAACACGCAATCGTGTAAGTTGAATTGGGATTCTAGTGAGGGAAACTGGAAAAGCCAGCTACTACACCGATTTATTGTTGTTGTTAGTAGTAGTAGAATTTATTTAATACAGATAACCACATAACTGTAAGAGAGTTCAGTAACTCTGCATTTGTCTTGTATGAGTGCAGCTTCTCTTCTGTCAGTGAAAGATGTCTCAGGATATGAAGGAGAAGCTGGAAAAGTACCGCACGGCTCCCTTTGATGCCAGGTTCCCCAACCAGAACCAAACCAGGAACTGCTGGCAGAACTACCTGGGTAGGTAGAGAAAGTGTTGAGCCACACAGGAGATTAGTTTAAACCCAGCAAATCAAGATTTACAAGAGCATTTTATAATAGTAACCTTTATAATAGTAATCCTTTTACTGATGGCAAAGACTGATGTAATACCACTTAACTGTTTAGCATTCTTGTCCCCCAGCTATTGGAGTTTTTTTTTTTTTTTCTATGTGCAGACTGTATCTGAATCACATTCAATCCTGAGTTAATGAGTTGCAGCTGTTTGTGTGTGTGTGTGTGTGTGTGTGTGTGTGTGCTGGGTTGATTGGATTCACAATTAAATCATTCCAATAGAGATGTACTGTACATTCCAGTCTAGGAATAAACCGTACATACTAGATATTAAACCATAATCATGTTTGTTTATTTTATTTTATTTTTTTTAGATTTTCATCGCTGCCAGAAGGCTCTGACTGCCAAAGGCACTGATGTTACCCCATGTGATTGGTACCAGAGGGTGTTTAAATCATTGTGCCCCGTATCCTGGGTAGGTTATTTTATATATAATATATATATATATATATATATATATATATATATATATATATATATATATATATATATATATATATATATATATATATATATATATAACACACTGCAATTGTGTTCCTTAATGATAAACAGAAATCAAGATCAGCCAACACAAACATGCATTCTATTAAACAAAAAATGCCCCATTTCTGTTTTTTATTTTTGCTGTTAAGGTTTGTTCTTCTCTCCTCCTGGGTTTTTATGTTCTGTGAAAATAAAATAATAAAAAAAACCACCAGTGGGGTGCGCATTATTGAATGTTTTCTTCCATGTCTCCTGTCTTGTAGGTGTCTAAGTGGGATGAGCAAAGGGAGAACGGGACATTCCCTGGAAAAATCTAACACCAATTCACTAGATCTGCATCCCAAAAAGGCACTTCCAAGACAACGTGGGGTTGGTTAGATCTTCCCAAGACGTTATCCAAGCTCTTGTGAAAAATGTGTTATGGATTAAAAAAATGCACTTTTGATCTTTAAGGGTTCAAACAATAAACTTTCATGAAATAACAGTTTGTCTTTTATTTGGTGCTTTATTATTATTATTTGTTTATTTAGCAGACGCCTTTATCCAAGGCGACTTACAGAGGCTAGGGTGTGTGAACTATGCATCAGCTGCAGAGTCACTTACAATTACGTCTCACCCTAAAGACGGAGCACAAGGTTAAGTGACTTGCTCAGGGTCACACAATGAGTCAGTGGCTGAGGTGGGATTTGAACCGGGGACCTCCTGGTTACAAGCCCTTTTCTTTAACCACTGGACCACACAGCCTCTTTAGTGTTTCATGACACAAAATAATTCATTAAATATGTCAGGGCCAGATTCTCCCGTTAACCAAGGCTGGGTAAAGGATCCTTATTATACCTTTTAAAAGAAGGCAAGAAACGGTATGACAGGCTGAAAGTATTGTTTGAGCTATTGGGGCAGACAATAAAATAAGCTTCTACCCCTTTTTTTAAATCACTACTATTCCCAGAGGAGATGGTCAGCGTTGGAGAGCTGCATTAATTAAATGAAAAAAACACACAATGAATCCAAACAACTAATATAAAGCTTGCATTGCATCACTCATATTAGTCCTAAATTTGAAACCTGTCCCTGCCCTTCCATGCCAAATAATCTGACTATTAAAATAAACTTAAATGAAAGGCATATCCAGTTGTTTCTTTTGGAGAACATTTTATTAATAAAAAGTAAAACTACATTAAATATACATTAATTTTGAAGTTACTGATTTAAAAAAAAAAAAAAAACCTCTTTACATAGAATGTAGTCAGTCCTTGCACTAAAAATGTACAAGAAAATGACCTTGAAACAGGAAATGCCAAGGGCAATGCTTAATTTATCCCAAAGCACTGAACACAAAAGAACATTGTATACACAATAGTAGTGTTTTATTCTTTAAAGTACGTTTCCATTTTCAAAATAAACTGTGCTAAAAAAAAATCATATAAAGTGTTGTGTGTCAAACAAACAGCAGCTTCTGCCGAATGTGTTTTTAAGTGTCAGCACAGGCATTTTATAATATGTGACTAACTTCCCAGCAAAAACATTTTAATGATGGTAAATGTTTGTATTTAGAGAATGGTAATGTTCTTTACTGGTGTAAAAATCATGCAACAGTAATTTCTTTTCCAGATGACAGTGGAGAGTTAAATGTGACACAAATATGCTGCAACAGGTACGAAAAAGCTCTTCTCCAATAATCTTGAGGAGGCCAAAAAAAAACTATAGTTACTGAGTTTAATGTCTGACCTAGCTTGGCACCTCCATCCTCATCACACTAGTTCTGGTTAGATGGAAAATGTCCAGGTTTGCTTTCTGCCCATATGTTATTTATCTGCATTTTAAGAATGCTTGGTTTGAAATTGTTTTTAGTATCTTCTGTTTCCCTGCTGCCCTCTGTCTGTCATGCAGGTTTTTGGTCGCAAAGCTTTGTAAAAAACAAACAAACAAACAAAAAAGTTACGGTATATAGAAAAAAAAAAATACCATAAAATTAAAAAAAAGACAATTTCCCAAGATATCACAAAATGTTTAACGATAGAGCCCTAACTGCTGAACATTTTCAAATGTCTACTTTTTAAAATGTACATGCACTTTTTAAAATGTTTTTTTTTTTCTCCCCCTTTCCCCTAACATTGTGTAATAACACATACATAGAGCTCTTTTTCATTCTCTAGGGTTTTATCCAATGTAATTTACTAATAAGTAGGAAGATCTAACCTGGGTCTGCAGTTTGCTTGTTCTTGTTGTGGTGAACGACTTGGTTCTCATTGGTCAGCCTCACATCTTG
Source organism: Acipenser ruthenus (assembly GCF_902713425.1). Classification (NCBI taxonomy): domain Eukaryota; kingdom Metazoa; phylum Chordata; class Actinopteri; order Acipenseriformes; family Acipenseridae; genus Acipenser; species Acipenser ruthenus. Next base: position 5,696,860 of record NC_081210.1, read on the forward strand.
GTCTTCAACATAGTTGCTGCAAAGAGCCAAACACACTAACCTCTAAACCAATAATGACCTACAAATGAAATCTGATATTAATGTAAGTATGCAAGTCTTTTTATACACAGGTTGTCATCTGACTAAATAAACACACAACAAAAAGCATAGGAAAATCGCTAATGGGGAGGAGGGAGGCACAGGAAGGTACTTGTAACTACGTAAAATGTTTCCCTTAAAAAGGACACTGGGTTAACACTGGGGTTGAGGGTATATGGGTTAACGTTTTAAACAGTCAGAGGTTAACAGCTCCTACTTACTCCTCCTGATTCTTGTTTGATAGAGGGCTAGAGTAGAGAAAAAAATAACTATTTTCAAGAGAAGGGGCACATGTAGACAGACCTCATGGGTGTACACTAATATTAAAGTATTATCCATTTAATTGCTTTAAATGTATACATGGTAAAAGATGGCATAGGAGTGTTTTATTTCCACCTGGCTGGGAGACCACTGAGTTGAATGCGTTAGTTTAGTACCTGATTACAGTTTTTCTCTCTCGTAAAGCAATCGCCTCATCGTCTGTGAACAGGATGGTGTGATATGGAACAACAGGGTCGCAGGTTGGCAGTATTCCCCGTGACACATGGCTCACCGCATCCAGAATTCCATTGTATACCAGCAGATCATCCACCAGCAGCTGGGAAAACAAAATATCCCTTTTCCGTACTGGTACTTCTCCTGCAAAGCCTGCTTTGGAATTGTCCACCACGGTTGCCAATACAGTACCATTTACAAAAAACAATAATAGTTATAATAAGTAAATAAATATCAAATAGCAGTTACTTACCCCAAACTCTTTCACTCCTCTTTGAGGGGTTTTAGAATAGTTCCAGAGTTTTATCATCGACACAGTCGTTGGTTGATCAAAAATAACATACACCCGATTCACCTACATGAAAATAAAAGACTTGGTTATTACTTATTTTTTTTACATTTTGCACAGAAGATCTTGTACAGTATATGAGAGAATAACGGTGCACCAGGTGAAGGAAAAAAACATCTTTGTACCAAACCAGGCACGACTGGGGCCAACCACGTGTGTCTTCCATCTTGGGTATTGTTTACTCCATCTATTAGTTTGTCTGGAGTCCTCACATCTCCTGTGACGCTGTCCAACGCATTCACACTGTCTGGATATGCAGCGATGTCTGGTTGTGAGACTTAAAGGTATTTCAACTTTTTTTGCTTGCCAGAATTATTCAAACTATGGAAGAGAAAATTCAAATGTGCCCTGTAGTTACCACTTAGGTAAAGTCAATTACAAAATTGATTTCTTTCCAAAGGATACTGTTTTCTGTGAGAGTGATCTTCTCGTTGTGTTCATTATAGAACTCCAGCCCATTCAATCCGATGTAGTATGGGTCAGCCCAGCTTGTCAGCAGTTGCAGCTGGAAAATAACTGCCAACAACGGTTAAGGAACCGAAAATGTTCTCTTGGGCAAAGTATCCTTACACTTGCTGGGACAAACCCCTATGGGTACCTGTGCTTGAAAATCTCAGTTGTTTCATGTTTGTTAATGAAATACTTGGGAGGGATTTAACTTGCCTTTAAAAATAAATATAATTCCCATGGCATGCAAGGTATTAAAATATCATACATATATAAATTCAATTTAAAGGTTAATATTCTTTTCCCTACTGTTACATCACTAAAGTTTTTCAGAACGCTTTTGAAAAATCAGTTGGATCATCTGCAAACTGCAACAAGTTAATTAACTGTGAGATCAGCAACGTTTCATTGCCTTTTCCAAGAAAGGATACAGCCACATGGCATCAGAGGGGCTTCATAGTCCATGCTAGCCTGTTCCACATTCTTTGAGTTACCCCTGTTGAGGAAAAAAAAACAAAAACGATCCAGTTAAAATAAGGGGTGGATCATCCATCATAAATTAAATGTTGCTCCTGTCATCAGCACTTCCAGTAACAAGCTGAATCTGCATTTACCTTTTGCAAACTTCAAATAAAATACAAATGGGGGGGGGTATAAGCTCTTACTCAACTAAGTCACTTTATATGGTTTACCTCAGCTGCTGTTTGCTTTTGAGTCCACTGCTCAGCTGTAAGAAATCAATGAACAAGACCTCCTGGGCATAGTCAAAATGGCAGTTACCAGGACCTTTTCGTATGAGGAAGCCCTCTGGTGGTGAGATGCACAACCCATCAAGAGTAACATGGACTAACTTCAGCTGGAAAAACACAGAGTAATACAGAGACAATCAACTGACTTCACTCCACTCAAAAAAGCACACATTAAAATACATATGCATATCTTTTTATTGATTTTTTTTTTTTTCAGTACACAACAATAAAACTCAAGTTATCCTTAGGTAGCCTTTCTATAAATATATACTGAAATACATAATTCAGGTGTCAGTATCATCTTTATTTTCTCCCGTGAAATTTCTCAGTGACTCTAGGGCTACAGACAGTGTCAATTCAAATATTGTTTGATATGCATGTGTCATAGAACATTTCTTACTGTCTACCATAATAGGGCCCTGCGTTTTTCATGACTTGTTTTTTAACCTGTAATATAGTCCTCTAGCCACAAGATGTCGCTGTAGCCTCCACAGTAAGCCACATAATGAGCAATCATTAAACAATCATCTCATTACATTACTTTAACTATTTGAATTTCTCATCCCATTACAACAAAAATTAGCAGATTAATAAACAGAACGCTGTCGATGGCTACTGACATTTATTTAACCTTTAGAATATTAGGATTTTAGAATATTATTTTTTTTCAATATTATTTCAAAGAACTCATATGTATAAATACATTATTTATAGGTTTTAATTTAACAGTACACTTTTAAGCAAATCATTTGTTAAAAAATTAAATACATTTCCTTGATAACTGGACCTCACCGGGCACAAATGTGTAAGAGATATTTTGCCGGGCCGTTTGCTTACCCCTCTGTAAGTATCTTCTGGTGATTTGTTGTAGTTCCAGAAGCGCAGCCCAGCTATAGTCTCAGGCTTCTCAAAAGACACAGTTAGAATGTGATCTTTTCCATGGGTAAAAGGAATCAGCCACATGTGCTCATCTTCCATGGTGACATTGCACCCGTCTATCAGTCTGTAATGACACAATGCAGCCCATGAACAATCAGAGGAACTCGGCACAGCAAACAGATTGTAGATTCAACACTAAATCAGACAGACTATGGCCTGGCTGCTTTTCTTATAACAACCTTACCATGAAATATGACTATAATCTTTGAAAATCCTCAATAATTAAAATGACTAAAACAAACATCAAATATCCAATATTATTATTCAAACAGTGTAAAGAACTGGTCAATAGTATAATATTGCTTATGTTTTTTACACCTAGCCCAACAACGTACTTGTCTAAGGTTCTGGAATCCTCACTGTACTCTGGCAGCTCGTTGAGATCCCGTGGAGAGGCGTTGATAATGCTCATGCTTAGTGGAAGGGCCTGACCATCCTTGCCAACAACCTCAAACCCAGTCAGTCCCACGTAATGCGAGTCACCCCATGTCGAAGTTAAATTTAATTTAAGGCCTGAACAAAAACAAACCATTTTTAAAAAAAAATCTATATAAAATAGAGTCATCACTACGATACCTCCCAAAAGATAATACTGTAAACTGACATCATTTGTGCAGTCTTAAAATTATAAGACAGAAACAGAATTGAAACCTTTTGATAGCAATTTGATAGCTGTTGTACAGGGAAATCATCCAAAAAGTGAACACTTACACTTTCCAGTATATGTTCCTGGCACTTGATTGGACACTTCTGGCAAGTGGCTTGATGTAGGATGATGTTCCTGCAGCTGAAACAAAAAAGATGGAACATGCAAGGATTTATTATTCAATTAATCAAGACAAAATATCAATGCTATCTAGTAAAGAAGATATTTCCAGGACCTGTGCTTCACAAAAAATTGCAGGATTACTTCATTCTTCCTGAGAACTATGGTATTTTTAAGATCAGGATCATGTGATTTTTTATCTTTAAAACACTCAACGCCACATACCCATATATCCATCCTACTTCTAAGCTTCTTCAATTAACCCAAAATACTCAGATTAGTTTGTACCAGAAGTCGTGACACAAGCTCCTCCTTACCTGATGGTCCTCTGCTCTGAAGCCAGCCTGTGTGAAAGGTCTTTCCTCTCCCTCTCCATCCGCAGTTCTGGGCCGGTTTAACTCCTCTTCATAAACTAGCCCCTGGGAGCTGTCCAAATCACCATCGAAGGTGTTATCGTAGTGAGACATGGCTTCTAAGATGTCATCATCTGTTGTGAACAGTATAGTGTCCCCAAACTGCTCCAGATCTGTATAAAGAAAAACGAAGTCAACCACTTCACAATGTCATTCACAACTATTTGCAAGTGTCAGTAATAATTGTTGACACAAAAAGCCACAGTCAATAATGCACAATGCACCTTTGTTAATTATCCCATGCCGAGAGTAAAGTAAAAATAGTTTACCTCCAGACAGTGTCCCTGAAGCCTTTGCTATTTCTCCTTTAAAGATACATTTTCCATCCAACAGCATCTCCACCTCCCTGACCCCGCGGAAGGAATGTATACGGGATTTATTGTAGTTCCAGATCCGGATCATGGCTACCTGGCGGGGGGTTTCGAAGTCAATGTAAATGACGTGGGATCTCCCTGGAGTAAAAGGGGCCAGCCAGAGATGCATGTCATCCTGTGTCATATTTACACTGTCAATCAGATTGCTCACCACTCTGGGGTCCTGACCATAGGCGGGCAGGATGTTAATATCAGGGGGATCTGCTCGGATATGGGCTACTTGAATGGGCTCTCCAGTGGAGCTGAAAATTTCCATCCCATTCATCCCAACATAGTGCCGATCCCCCCAGGTGGATAGGATGTTGATGACCAAATGCTGGCCACGGGGCAGTACAGGGATTTCAAATTCGTCGTCCTTGTCAGCCTCACTAAGGGGGTCCTCCTCTGGTTCCTCCTGCAGCAGTGCCTGCCTCTGGGGCCTGGGAACTCCTGGAACTGACGCCTCTGGCCGGCCGATCCGCTGCTGCCGGAACTCGTCGAATATGTCACCCTCGAAGTCCATGTTGGAGATGCGCCCGCGCTGGGACTGGTTGAACTTCAACAGCGAATTCCAGGACTCCAGCAATGAGTCATCCTGCTCACTGCGCCACTTGGCTCGGGAGGTGCGTTGCCTTTGACTTTGGTCATCTGGAAAAAAACATTCATACAGTAATTTATTTATTGGCACCTACTCAAGGACTAGAGCACTGCCCAAGAATACCACAGGGTCTTAAAACAGCTACAGTACTTTATAACACTATGTAGTGTATCATGTAAGCTATCAACTCAGTACCCTAACCCAATAATTCACTGAAAAACCTTTTTCTAGAAATGAAAATTAAATTCACCAGCAATCCTGGTGAATCAATTGCAGTCCTGGTACAAAAGGAAAAATAAACTATTTGAATGCTATAGCTAACCTGGCAGATAGCCAATGAAGCAGAATAATCTGATTTGCTAAATATAAATCCTGTCTGAGGCTGTATTCATGTTTCAGTTACATGGCATGCTGTTCAAGAGTAACAGAAACTGCTCAACACGAAGAAAGCCTTTGTGAAACAGGGCTGCTTGAATCACAGACAACCTTTATGCTGGTAATGGTTTTCCTGTGACAGAGCCAAACAGACAGAAACCAATGCCTTCTCCTGATTCAGGATTGTGTGTGTAAGATTAACAGGTGCAACACATTATTCAGTAAACCATGCAAGCCACTACTTCAACCAGGCACTTAAGCACTATGGCTAAATGCGTAAGCACAGGCTGGCAACGTGGTGAGCATTCTACTGAAAAACCTTCAACCTCTTTGAAATATGGTACATACCGATTCTGGGAAGACCTTGTCTTCCATTGGTATTGAGCAACTCCTGCTGCAACAAGTTTCTCATTGCGCTTCTCCTGCCACTAAGGGGGCGATCAGGTTTCTGAATAAAGTCTTCCAGCAGTGATGTGGTGTAGCAGTCCTTCTCTGCAGCCTTACCAAAAAAATCTAAATCCAGTGAGCCGGCTCTGTCGTCTGCTGTAGGGAGACTCGGATCTCCATCCAGATTTCTTTCAGCCTTGGACACAGTGCTCTTACGAGCTTTTACTGGATTGCTACACACTTCCGGCAGCTCACGAACTGAAGTTCGTTTCAAGTCTTCAGGCTGGTCTTTGGAAAGCCAAGGAGGTCTCTCTTTGCCGCACTCTGTCCCTTCCTGGCTGCCCTTGTTTATTGGTTGTAACCATGATGGTGTCCTGGAAAACATTGGCTCCACTATTTTTTTCCCTTTTGATTTTTCCAGCTGTTGTTTCATCGTTAACTCATCGTCCAAATGTGAATCTTGGTTGGTTTCAAAAGAGTCACTCTGTGTCTGTCGCTCCAGTTTAGCAGCAGAAGCTAAAGTCATTTTAAGGTCTTCCATTAGGCCACCACTATCACTCTTTGCCATGAGAATTTTTCCTCTTTCATCCTCATCCACAGAGAAGCTACAGCTGACTGACGCACATTCCCGGCTCGTACACCTGCTACTCCAGTCTTTTCTGTTATCAGAGCTGCCTCTTGAAACAGGACTGGATACAGCCTCCTGTTTTGTGGGGCTGAGATCAATAGTAGTGCTGTAGTCAAACACCTGGTTTCCACAGCCTTTCTCCAGCTCCCCATCGAACATCAGAATACTATCGAGGTAAACTCTAACATGTCTGGCTCCAATATCCAAATCCTAATTTAAAAAATGATAACATTTAAAATTAGATTTACATTTCTTTTAAAAGAAATTGACCTTGAATTCATAGGCACTATATATAGTTGGCAATATATATATATATAGATGTCTATTATTACAGCAGTATACTTGAGACTCAAAAGCCTGTTGAGTATTTACCTTTCCTTAGATTCTGAAGTGTTTAAGAACCTCTCATATAAATTCACACCTAATATTGATGCATGTGCACAATCTAAGTACCCACTTAAAAATAAATTGGATCAAACCTGTGTTGTCACATTCTATATTGTAGCTATTAGCAACTGACTGCACTATTTAAATACAATTAATTTTCATACCAAAAGCATAAATAACCAATAATTGTATTGCATACCTTGTCATCAAGAAAGACAATTGTTAAAGGATCTTAAAAGAAACATTTCCAATGCATTTCCACTATTTTAATGTACACTACAAAAACACAGCAGCACCACATTATGTTATGGTGTGCTGTGCGTAGAAAAACCACAGGAGAATAAAGCTCAGGTCATCTGTCTCTAATCCAATGGTAAATCCCTTCTGTTCCACATTCTGCCTGCCTCCGTTACAGAAATCACTTTAAGTGGTGTAGTTTATAACATCAGACTCTTGTCTTAAATGTAAGATCTTCCTTTGTGTTTTAATTATGCCATTTAACAGTCTCATAAAAAGGATTCTACATTATTTTTCAGTTGAAAATATTTTGAGTTGTGGAGTCTCTCATGATTGTAATTACAAAATTACCTCTGCACTTTCTGCTTGCGTTTTCCATTTGCAATTAAATTATCTCCTGTACAATGAACCACATGTCTGACACAGTCTGGGCTGTGTGAGGCAGCTTGAATCAATAGATCACCCTTTTTTCTTTCTTTTACTAAACAGTAAACGTTTGGAAAGTTATTAATTACATCTGCAGTTAGTTGGGAAATGTTGTCTATTACAAGTCAAAAGTCTATAATAGATTACTAGAAGAACTTAGACAGGAAAGTCATCTCTGTGGAAATAGTCAGGGTTGAATATGGTCACACTGGGCTGTAGTCAAATTCACAGTGGTATGAACCAATGAGTATCAGTGCTGCAAATGCAGCTGAGCCTAGTAGTAAAGGAATAAGAGGGCCGAGCAGATTGGCAATAGGATACAAGGCCATTAGGTCAATTCCAACCACGGTCAGCAGGGCTCTGTAGAATGAGCCTATAGGCTAACCATGTACTTTCTTGTTTGTTAAAAGAAGACTATATATATATATATATATATATATATATATATATATATAAAAATAAAAAAATATCGACATAGCATTTTGCTACTTTTAATGCACAGTAGACAAAATAAAGGAATGTGCTGCTCACACTGAGGCTCCTGTTGTAGTTCCATATTTTGATCTTGGAAATGCCTAAATCCTGCGAGCGCTCCGGATTGCGAATAATGAAATACAGCTGCACCGGTGGATGGAATGAACATGTCCACATCTGGCGTTCCTTTGTGGTCTGTGCCAGCCAGGGAAACAACACATACAGTAGTGAATAAGTGATTAAAAACCCAAATCAAAGACCTAAATAAAAAAAATATAGATTAAATTACACACACACAATATATATATAAAATCTCAATTACAAATAAAATTTAGCACTTCACCGTCCTTATATACCAAAATAATTGCACAACATGAATTTCAAATATACAGTTACAAAATATTTAGATCAGTGGTTGAGGAGCAACAGATTTACTTACTTTAGTTTTTCCATTTATCAGCGCACCTAGATCTCCGGGGTAATCTGCATTTCTGATATCAACGTCATGTATAGACACGTAAAGCTTGTGGTTTTTCAAGCTGAAGAACTGCACCTCAGTCAGGCCTACTCTGCTGCAGTCCCCCCAGTTGGACAATATCTCCATTGTCACATAGACTGAGCCTTTCACCTCGGCCCCTTTCTGCGCCTGCGCTTTCTGCCAGGAGAAAACAAGCTTTCATCGCCATTCTCAATTAGCCTAGGGATGGACTTTAGAAGCAATGAGAAATGGAGACAAACAGCACTTGAGACTGAAGCTGTTTACCTTTCCAGACACTAGGAATAAGCGTACATGTAATAGTGTGTTACATTGTAAAAAAAACTGCCGTATAAAAGTCAGCTAAGAACACAAAAGTGGATTTACTTCAGAAACCTAGCTCTGAATTACATCTAGTCATGCTCCTTTTTTAGACTTGGACATGTAAGAATAGCAAATAGAGTGCATTCTAATATTAAAATGACAGATGACATCTTTTACTTTACTTACCCCAAATTATTTGTCAGTGTAGATATTTTGGGTACTAATGAATACTATACTTTGTTGTCATGTCATGTTTTCGGTATATGGTCCATACCATTTTGTACATACATACAGCCCTGCCACAATACAAAATAAACACACTTACCTCTGTTGTGTCAATACTTTTTGTATTCTCTTGGCTATCCAGAGAGGAATCAACCTCAATGATTTCTAGTGCCTTTAAAAGCTTTTTCTGCTGGCTGCAACGAGAACACAAAGCAAGCTCTAGGAATGTACTAATGCAGGACACCCTGTAAGATTAGAATATTCTATTCTACTGGGAACCTAGCTCAGCCCAACCCAGGTATGTCAGTATTTTATTTCACTTTTAAAGTCTTTTTTACTGTAACAAAATACTAAAGTCACATTGAAGTTTATGTTGACACCGAATCCTCAGATTTTGAACTTTTTGTACTAAGATTTGATTTTTGTACTGGAGCAGCACAGGCACTGTAGTAGTAACACATGTACAGAACCTGGGTATTGGCCACATTTTAACATACACATGGGATTGTTTAGTTTAAAACATTTATTCTCAGTTATCTCTCATATGTCAAATACCTTAGTTCCAGCAATCCGATTCTCTCCATGGCCTTGGTGACTTCACTTTCTCCCACTGCCTCTGAAGAAGATGAGGGAATTGATCTGTTTATTGCCAGAGCAGAAGATGTCATCAGCTGCAGAATGGGGAAAAAAAAAAAATTCTCTTTAGGTCAGTGGTAAAAGATACCTCATTGCCATGCTTGGCAACAGGTCTCCCGCTAACACACCTGTTCTAAAGCTCATTTTATCACATTACCAACCTTTTCCTTTTATAAACAATCCTATCCCTTAGAAGGATGTTTGGCTGAATCACTGAGGTGGAAGGAACCCCCCCTCCCCCTCCCTGCCTGCAACACTTACCAGTTTTCGATCAACTGCTTTATCTGCTGGCATGGGTCTCATCTCTTTCTGAATGGGTTTATTCTCCCTCTGCACTGCCTCAAAGACAGCAGAGACAGACTCCTCTGGGTCCTTTTCCTCAAATAGGGGTCTCCTAGCGGCCGACATAGGCTTCTCTACACGACTTCCAGGCCCTAGAAAAATATTAAGGTTGTTAAAACCTTTCAAAAACAACCTGTCCTTTAGCTTTAACTTAACTGGTGAATTTGAAGCACAAACAAGCCTCTCTTAGTAAAACAACCAACTGGGGAAGTGACAAGGAGGTAGAATCTTCACAACACCTCCCAGGGTAGAGTTGTAAATTAAATCAGGGAGGTAATTAGCGCCATGCAAGACATTGTAAATCAGCTGACTAAATAAAATTAAATATTTGCTGTTAGCCAGCGGAGATGGGAAAGTACTGGAATAATACAAAGCAGAGTGAGCATGCAGTAATGACAGCAAAACCTACACTGTAATTACAAGTCAATATTTCTATAAATCACCAGAAAGCAAAAATAAATAAATAAATAAATACATAAATATATTTTATATATAACATATACTTTCAATCCCTCCAACTTGAAATCTATTAGCACCCCCAAATACTGCAACCCAAAACTACCAGCTTTGCAGTCACTTACTAGAGAGATCTCTGTAGGAAGAGGAGGAGGAGGAGGGTGGTCTGTCAGATGATTTACTTTTCACCATCATGGGCTTGGTAAGAATATAAGTCTCAATGTTGTCTTTTCTTTTTGCTGTAAGCAATCGCTCTTGCTTAGTACCTGTAAAAGCAGAAAGAAAAACATTTTGAGCCTCTGCATTGCAGAACATCATCATAATTAACTGTGAGATCGATAGCTTCTTAAGAACAACAATACACACTGACATGCATACACAAAAACGTACATTTAGGTAAAGGTCCAAAGTCCAGGACAATGAGATCTCCCGGTTCTAGAGCACATTGTTGCCTTTTTTGATCTTTTTGACTTTTGCCCCGGTTTTCTCGTGAAGTTTCCTTAGAGTGCAGCTGGAGGTCCTGCAGACTCTCAGTGCTCTCGTCCGCCTCTATCTGCTCCTCCACAGAATCCTCTTCGAACCCGTCCGACTCCTCACCTGTCGAGTCCCTGCTGCTCCTCCTGAGGCTCACACTCACCTCCAGGCTCCTCCGCAGCACCTGACAGAGCACAGAAAGAAGCAATGGACTGGGAAGTAAATACACACCGTTACAGAACATGCACTTGTGGCATGAGTACAGACAGAAGGGGACTTTGCTTAAAAAAATAAATAGAAAGTTATACACACTGAAAATTATGTTTTTAAAATCAATTAACAAACCAGAACATGTAGCTATCTTATCTATTAATGAAAAAAATCAATTTTAAACAAATACAAAAAATTCACCAGTGTTAAAATATAAAGTAGACATTTAGACATCCTGCTTCAGATTTAGCAACAATATGTTAAGTAACAACTGTTATATTTAAATAGCAAGACATACCTTTACATCATCTATGTTCAATAAAACTTTATCATTGCGGTCACTGTCGTTCCTGCTCGATCTTCTTGCACTGGATGCCCTTGAGTTTTCATGACTGTCCCTGCTGGGAGAGTCTATAATTGATTCCTAAATGCAGACAGAAGCAAATACAATGGTTATTTAATATACTAAACAAAACTACATCCATTGAGATAAGCTTGTGCGGATCTACCTTTACCAATGGACTGCTCTCACATTCAGCTTCAAATTAACAGGCACAGTAAACCACAGTCTCCAAAGCTCCTTGATTGCAACATGTACTGTATATGAATATGAGATTACCTTCTATATAAAACACACCTTTTATAATAAACTGCCCCCCTCCAAGTGCACTGTCAAGCAGATTCCCACAGTTGTACTGTTACAGCGGAAATCACTTCAAAAAGAAAGCCTTGTATGGAAAGCTGGCGTACCTCCATGCTCACACTGTCGCAGGCATCAAAATCATCCGAGTAGTCAGGATTGGGACCAATCCGTATTCGAGGTCCCTTCTCTGTCTTAATGTGGACTGAATTCTGAAAATTTAAAAATAAATGAATACATAAAATCAGTTTCTATTTTTAAATTGCACTGCAATGTCACTTACTGTATTCCAAAGGCAATGCACTGCTTCAGGTATCACTGGATGAAGATCTTCTGTATACAGGTTGTACTTATTTCTGACAGCAAACTGTACTACTGCCACCACCCCTGTTCTATTCACTAGATTGACAGCATCCTTTCTAAAGGCATCTAAGAAATATTGCCAGGTAATAAATGTGGACCATTAAGCCGGTCTTGATTCTGATGAATACAAATACAAAATCCAGACTCTATCTCTGTCAAGCTCTACCTTCTGTAATAATCTGTTAGTTGTCCATGAGTGTCTGATTTTATGCTGTTTAAGCCAGTGTTTAATGGTGAATAACTGAAGGTTTTTTCAGCGCCTGTGCAATGAGATCCCTTATTTAGGGAGCTTACTGTTCATTGTAATGTTATTGTAATTTAGTCTGTAATTGATAGCAAGCCACGTCTAAGCTTTTCCCTCGGGTACAGATGACAGCCAAATCCTCTGCAATAAAATGCAGCTCTGAATACTGAATAAAGCCTCTCTCTCTCTATGCAGAAGTTTCTTAATGAACGTCACGTGCAATTAATACAGATCAACTTGGCATATATGACGTATTAACCCCACCCCGATCATGATCCTGGGTTCTTTGCTGCTTTCAATAACTTGGCAAAGAAATCTGTAATATAGTTTTTTAATCAAAATGAGATATATTTGCTAAATACAAGCAAAAATGTACTCACAGACAGAGAGGCAGGCAGGCAGGCTTCGCTGCATGTCCTAATAACCTACAGTATGTTGAAAATGGCATAACCTCATCACTGATGTGCAGGCACTACTATAAGTAAAGGGCAGTGCAAAGCCCTCTCATGTCCTTCTCCATCCAGCCATACTTTACCTGGACCCATCCTTTACGCTGGACCTTTCCGGGGGCAGTCTGAGTCCTCCGTTTCTGAGTGTCATCCAAATCCTGCAGCTCCTCAGGGGAAAAAACACACCTTCCAAACACGCCTGGAATGAACCACAGAAAAAGATCCCTCACTCAGACCAAAAAGAATAACACACTTACTCAAGTTGTTTTTTTTTTGTATTTATTCTTGAAATACGTGTGCCATAGATAAGAAGCTAGCTCCCATATAATTGGAAAAGTTGGTATTAAAAAAAAAAAAAAAAAAATATATATATATATATATATATATATATATATATATATATATATATATATTAAAATTAGTTCGCCTCCAAGTAGGAGGGCATGGTGTGATAATAAGGGAAGAGCCTTGATGTGCTGTTTTCCCTTTTCCCGTTCCCAGACTTTTCTTATGTTCTTATGCAATTCAAGAAAAGCTTCCACACTGCCCACTCACCTGCAGTCTGTGTAGCTCTTATGGCAGGTGTCACTGACATCTGAGGATTCAGTCTCCTTGGCTGCCCCTTGAGATCTGCATTTGCACCATTGACATAAAGTGAAAACCCCTGCTCCAAACGCTCCAGCTCAATCTGCTTTGGGTCTTTTGTTTTTAATTTTTTCAGGATCCTAGATGTCAATGAGAACATCTGCATGATGATACTATCCAGAGAATATGTATGCAGTTTAAAGCCGATTAGCTAAGAATACCTAATCTTACCTGGACTTGAGGCAATATTTTTTGTACACATTTTAATATAGTGCATTTTCAAAACGTAGACTGGATTTATATCTTTATTAACAGTTTCCAAATCAAAAACATTTCTCTTCAAGTGGAATCATATTCTATAGTTATGTACTGAATTCAGAGTTTCCAGTAGCATAATTGCTTTCTTCAGAACATGAAACTAGCACAAGTACAAATTTCCAATACATTAGTATTGAATAATGTGCTAAAGACACCTCACACTGTTTTAGTTACAGCTGTATTATGGTAACTATATACCATACATCAGTGTTATCCTTACCTGTTTTTGTGCTGAAGTGCTATTAAATATTCATCATGTTTTTCTTCAATTTCTGTGGAAATATTTTTCCCTGTCCTGTTTCCATAATATACCTTATTAGGAAACAATATACACATGTTAGAAATGCTGTATTATGCACAGTACATTGGATAATTGAAATGTTTCCCGATACAGTATATGGCCATAAGCACTAACAACACAGTATTTAATTTCCCTATGATCTCATGCAATAGGAGAGCAGAGCACAGGAAATCTGCTGAAATGGAAACACCTACTAGCAAGCACTTTTATAAACATTTGTAAGAAAACTATATCAGATAGAGACAACACCGTGAATGTTACATAATGTCAACATTTTAAAGTAACTTAACATACTCTACACTCCAACATTGATCAAAATAAAAAACAACAAAATCCAGACTTTTCAAATAAACCGTGTAATGACAACAGGGAAGGTCTTACCTAAAGCTAAATTGTTTTTAAGATTCATGTTAGTGCGTTTATGAGTAAGCATCTAACATTGTGTTGGTGGTGTGATGACTGGGGTATGCGGCTCATAGCCTGGTTCTTTGAATCACTTTCTTTTTCGTAAAACTAAACATAATTTAGAAAAACTATTCTATGAAATGTACAACAACAGTAACCTTCTAGATAAAAAAGGCAAGGATAAAAAGACTACACACATAACAAAAGCTGACATACAACTGGTCCAGGAATTACATTCAACTAAAATGTTGTGTGCCCCACTTTTAAGAATACATGGTGATTTTGCATCACAAACCACTTATTTTCTCATGCCACAGGTTATTGCAAAGAGCACAGTGACAACCTGATAAAGAAATAATACATTATAAAGAAAGTACATTAAGACAGCAGTGTGGAGTAGTGGTTAGGGCTCTGGACTCTTGACCGGGTGGGGACACTGCTGTTGTACCCTTGAGCAAGGTACTTTACCTAGATTGCTCCAGTAAAAACCATACTGTATAAATGGGTAATTGTATGTAAAATAATGTGATATCTTGTAACAATTGTAAGTCACCCTGGATAAGGGTGTCTGCTAATAAATAAATAAAGAAAAATAAATAAATAAATAAATAAATAAATAATAAAGACAGTTCTACCTGCTGAGTGTTTTGTTTTTGTATCTGGTCCTTAATTGTAATGCAAGTTTTAATAGAGCCGATTGCCAAGCAACATTAAAATGATGCAGAATACTGAGTAACAGGTCTCTTCTGTGATTGGCAACTACAGCATACAGAGGAGAGAGAGAGACAGAGAGAGAAAGGAGAAAAAAAGAAGCAGACAATGTATTAATCAGCCAACAAGCAACAGAAGAAGAGACAGAAAATAAGAGAAATTATGTGCAGTAAAAGATAAACTCGCCATATGATGTTACATTTGTACAAAATGTACATATATTTATTTTAATCTTGTGTATATTTAACAAATATAAATGGGTTCCAAAACAATCCATAGCAAAATTTAACACTGATGGATCCATCTAGTTCCTCTTCTCAATAGATCTGTCACTAGTGATGCAGCTGTGATTGGTCTTGGAGTAATACAAATGTGTGTGTAAGTGATGATGTGGTGATGGAGAATAATTGAGCACTCATTTAGGAATGTACTTAAAAGCTGAAGAAGTTTCAATTTTGCTTTGACGTTTAAAATGGCAAAACATAAATCAAAGATAAACAGTAAATAAAAGGTTATAAAAGAAATGTAAAAAGCATACAGAAATTACCTCATCTCTTTCACTAGACTCGTTGCTGTTTTTTGTAGAACTGCCTATATCGAAAAACAAATATGCACATTAAAAAACGTGGCACGAAGCTCCTGTTTCCCTTGCGGCATGCATGCATGTATTAATTGTATATTTTAATTATCACCTTAGTTTCGTTTTGTTCTACTACTAGGCTTATCCGTTGTTGTTTTTTTGTTTTACTGCTGCCTGTAACCGGCGGAATATCTCGCAGATGCTGCTATGCATTTCAGTCCACGCCTATAGTCACCCCCCCTACTCTGCCGCAGTGACAAGTCCAGACCGGGGCTGCACCCAGGCCTATACAACCTCAAACGTCACATAAGCCACAACAGAATAGCAAACCGTTTTATAGAAAAGAAACTATCCTATGATATTCAAACATTTTAAAGAAGTTCGTTAAAACTTCAGACAAGTCAATACCACTACACACGATGACACGGGTTTGCTTCACATTGCAGGTTTTGTTTTGTTTATGTTTTCAAAAGACTTATGAATTTAAATTAAATTAAATTAAGGTGTCTGTTTCAAGAAAATCAAAACGCTTTCACTTACAGTCCATGTCATTACTGCAGTGTGTGTGTGAACTAGATTTTCAAATTCAAAAGATTTATTTTCAATGAAAACGCATTAATTTCTGTGCTTGCTGCAGTGCTGTTGTTGATGTTTGGTTACCATGAGAAGAGTCAGCCAATAGCACCACTGCATGTATTTTGGGCACACCCACTTTGTAACTGCTCTACTCAAGACAGACAGGTACATTACGCCCTGTACGCACCAAGATGAGGAGTCCGCGTCACGGTGTGACGTATATGCCTAGCAACGCGGGGCCGTCATTCTTGGAGGGGGCTGGCTGTATAGAGTTTACATAGAGTCACGCCTACTTTCGGACTGGGGGGGGGGGGTGGGTGGGGGGGGGGGGGGATACATTTTTTTGGGGACAGAAATGGGATATGATTATATCAAAAGTCTCGATACTGCAGCTAAAAAGAGATACGAGGCCAAGTTGTGCTTGGTTGGGATTGAAAAAGGTCCGTACAAGCTGCCAGCATCTGTGTGGAGTGATGATCCTATATACATGTATGCATATAAATGTATACGGAAATACATAGTGCTAGAAGTTATTAAATAAATATAATGTCATGTATATCTGACATGTTCATCTGACTGATCAAGAGAAGTCACTCTGGTCCTATATATTCTATTGCAGGGTATTTCCTTCCTCAAGCATTTTAAATTGTAGAAGACGTAATGCAATGTTTGTTTCATAATTCCAAATGCTTAAGTTTGTGTTCAAGTACAGATTGTGTCAAAATCACATGTGCTGTCTTTAATTACAAACTTAACACAATTGTGTAACTCTCATTAACAATCCCTTAATAAAAACCCTTTCACGGCTCATTCCAACAACTGCGACTCACTTAGAGCAACTCAAAGCACACCCAAGTCAAAAAGGCGCAGCACGACTAGATGCGGTCATTCAACCAAATTCAGATCATTTAGATATGGTTGTACCCACTTCTTAAAAGCCACTGTAATTCAATCACAGCCACCAGATGCCACTGTAGACTTTTAATGTCTTACAAATGCTGACATTCCATAACTGTGAGTAAATTACAACACAACAAGTAGAGCTAAGCTGAAATAAACCACCATGCAGATAACCTCTGACCTTCTGGTCTATTTATTTATTTATTTTATTTAATTTTATTTATTTGTTAGGTTCACTTGCACAGAAATGATCACTGTCTGAGTTATATCATATACTTATTCAGGTCTGTCAAACATAAACCTCTTAAGTAAAAAGTTCTCTGAAAAAGGAGAGTAAACTAATACAACGAATGCATAGTTGTAAAGGATTTTATGAACTAAAAACTAGATCAGAACATTCCTTAAAACCATCCTTAAAGTTCTGTGACTAGAGCCCATTAAAACACACAACTGACTTTCAAAACCAGCTTTTTCACTCTTATTTGCATTTGAACTTTCATCGACATCCTCTAAAGCCATCACAAAGCAGTCTCTCCTCTCATTTTACTCAGCCTCTCGAGACAATAATCAGTGCGGCTCGCTGTACCCAACAAATAAACATCATTTTGGTTGAAATTACAAGCAACATGCATCCGATTTCTTCCATAATAATTAGATAAAGACTGGGTTGGTTATAAATTTAGCTGCTTCGTAAGTGAATCAAAGTCTCTGGTTCAAAAATAAACGTAGAAAAATTAGTTTGTCTTGTACAGAAATTCTCCCAGTGGCTGGTATAATCTGTACTTCTGCTCTCAATATATTAAGAAATTGTATATGTGTACCTTATCTACTCCCAATTACATATGCATTTTTAAGTTAAATGTAAAGACTTAACATTAGTGCATATATTCCATGCTTGTTAAGTTAGTTACATATTTATTTTTTTTAATGGGTGTTACTACCAGCCATGTAATATAAATGTTTGGCAGCTCAAAATCCAGATACAAGCAAAGGAGGCAAAAAGTGTTAAAATATGTAATTATATTTAAGGCAGCGGGTATTTTTTTGTTTTTGCTAATCAAGGAAGATGGAGAGAGAGACAATTAATTGTTTTGCTGGTTGCTACAACTTCCAAACTGCAGTTATTTGGGAGAAATGGCCTTTAGTCCCATCTAGATTATGAAATCCCTTTTCTCTTGCCCAAATGCAAGACCATGTGTTCCAGAATTCTCTCCATGTCAGCGACGTAGCGTCCTCTTTAAAGTTAGGAAGTGATAATAGTAAATAGTGAAGTGTAATCAGTATGACAAAAAACAGCACTTTGGGGAAAAAGGCTAGTGTCCTTTTGAATTGGTTTTGTTTCCTGAGTTACAGAATAGCTTGAAGATGTGATCTGAACATATCTCACTGCTGCTGCAACAGCGACTGGAGCATGCCTCTTTGATTCACAGGGCGACACAAAATGTTTGGAGATGTAAACAAACTGGATTGTAACAAGGTTATGATACAGTGCACACAAAGCTTAACTGTGTATTAAAACAGACACCAAGAAATGACAGTTTTGTTTATTGTTTTTAGCTGTAAAAATATGCTACTACAGGCAATTTGTTTTTTCACAGCAATAGTGACCAGCAGGGAATAGTTTTAATTCGTTCCAATTCATAGGTAGCGATACACTTTTTAAGCAGCCAGGGAGACTAGGTTAGGAAGCAGAGATATGCTAGGGTTGCAAGGTTTAGCTATACCAAATCAGCCCTTGCTGTCACTGTTCTAATAAGGGTTACACTCAACCTTTCCAATGCAAAAACACTGTGTTTGAGAGTCTTTGACTTGAAAAAATATACTGTTGCATAAAATATCTACAATGTTTCTGCTTTGAAAATAAACAGAGAGTTCACCCTAAGATCTTATCCCTCAGGTAACCCTAAGATCTTATCCCTCAGTTAACTAATTTCTTGAATTTGTCCAGAGCCAAACACCTACAATGCTATAAACCTCTTGTTTTAAAAGGTATTTGAAGATTAATTAAGTTAGATACCTGAGGATATCAAGGGAGTGTCAAAGCAGCAGGACATGGACCAACTTCCTACAAGCGACAATGACCACATGGTGGTGTGGGCAAGTGTTATATTTCTGCCAGACAGTGTATATCATTTTGAAACACTGGAGACAACAACATTTATCTATGTATCTACAACAGAAGTTGATTTACTACCATGGATCATAGCCTAGATCAATCCCATCCCATGGGTGTGATTCCCTAATCGGCCTTGGTTGCACCTGTAAATAAAACCCATCACCTAAATTCCACATGGGTTTGTGCGACAGTTCTCCCCTATGGGTCTGAAGGGGGGCTTACTGTTACTTTCACAGTCCTTCACGTGGTGCACAATTTCTACACTTCATAACCACAAAAAAAAACACCTCTTTTTTTGTAAACCAGAGAACATTAATACACGGTGATTGCACTTGATGGTTCAATTTTAATAATTAAAAAGGAACAGCTGTAAATGAATAACACTGTTTATTTTAATATAAATCACTGTGTTTTTTATATTAAAAAAAGAAGATATTTTTTAAAAATAAAATAAAATCACTGTTGTTGCAAACTGCACTACACTCAGTACATGATCCCTCGGTTAAAAATGCATTTCAACTCTGGTACTATTGCAGCTCATAATACTAAAACATTACTTACATAAAAGGGGAAAAATAAAAGAAATTAAAAATTGTGCAATTATAGGTCTGACTTTACTCTATGTACTATTCAGATGCACATACTGCTCAAAGTTTGTCATTTTACTTCTAGATAAATAGCAAATGAGGGGGACGCTGGGTTGAGACCAAAAAAACAAATTAAAAAGGGAATTAAATTAAATCAGATCCAAAATAAAAGTGCTTTAAAAACATGATACAGTATTTGGAGCCCTTTTAAAAAGACAAATAAGGGTGTTGGAAAGATTACCCCCCACATCCCTCCCACCTCGTTTAGCAATAACATCAACAACAACAACAACAACATCATCATCATCATCATCATCATCATCATCATCATCAACAACAACAACAACATTAATCTTCATCAAAGTTTGAAGAGAGAAGCCCAGTTTACTCAAATCCAACAATAAGAGGTCTGTCTCTCTCTGTCTGTCTCTCACACACACACACACACACACACACACGGCTCATCACACAGTCACACTCAGTTCTGCTGGTCCTGAGCCAGGCTCTCTGTGCTGCTTGTGGACCGAGTACATTTATTTTTCTCCTGCTCAACCTTTTTCCTCCTCTCCAATTCCCACTCCACGAAGGTGTCGAAGAGGCTTGGCCAGGCCTCGTCCTCACTGTAGTTGCTGAGGTCCGTTCCGATCACCTGACTAAAATTGAGGAACATGTTCCAAGTGTCTCGGGAGATCCCTTTCACCCCTGAGGGGTTCTCCGTCAGGAAGTCTAACCACTGCTCCAGGATGGAGGGGGTGTTCTGTGTGAAGACCAGCCTCCACAGGGCGATGGCGATCTCCCGATGCAGCGACCGCTGGCCCTCGTCGGAGTCCAGCCCGAACTGGAAGGTGAAGCGATACAGGTCCTTGAACTTGTCTTCCATCTTGGCCTCCATCAGGAGGCAGGGGAAACGTGTGTGGATCCCTTCCAAGCTGTCGGCCTTGATGGCTTTGCAGCCCTCCACGAACTCCTTCCTGTTATGACACACACAAAAAAACACTTCACATATGTTGTATTAAAATTATTAAAAAAAAAAAAAAAAAAAAAAAATAGTGCTGCACTTAATGATTATTCAGTTATTCAGATAATCTCTCCACAGGTCAGATCACTGGTGTTGATTGGGTAAATTTACCATTCCAAGTGACACAAGTGAAGAAACAGCTGCTTGGATTTCTGTTCTCCAGAGTCTAGGAAAAGCAACAGTCATCACAAGTCCAAGCACGAGTTTCTTCACTTGGAATGGTAAATTAGCCCAATCAACACCAATGACCCTCGCCTGTGGAGAGCTTATCCAAATGATTGTTTCACGCAGCTCTAGATTAAAAAAAATAATAATAATAAAAAAATAATAGACACACCACAGAATTCATATGACCTAAATCTAATTGATTTATTTTTACATGCTAAACGACGAGCTGAAACACCTCTAATAATGCTCAACAACCTCCATGGTGGTCTGCAGAGAGTGTTGCATTAGGAGTCCCCCAAACCAGCGGTCTGTGCTGGAGAGTGTCCCTTACACAATACTCTGGATCATTCACCTTCTCACTGGATATACAACAGGCAATATGTGGAGTTCACATGGAGGAGCGGGCTGCTCTGTACAGCATTTGACCTTCAGCACACATTTCAATACCACTGTGGTGGTACTCTCTGAAAGTGAAGTTGTAGGCTACCCACACACATTACTCCAGACCACCATTCTCTGCAGTTTGAATCAAAGTAGTAACAAGAAAACAACATCCCACTTCCCCTATTCATAACTGCTAACACACATTCAGCAACAAGTGCTCCCTATAGGTACTTTTTTCAGCATATAAATAAGCAACAGATGCAAGCCTGACGCAGCACAGAGACAAAAGTAATGTGTCCGGAAAAAACAGACATTGCCACATCCTGTGTAAAAAAAAAACGTTTCAGTTCTTCACCTGTGTTTATGGAAAGTGAAGTAGGAGGTGTACCCTATATAGAGCCCTCTCGTAACCACAGGGTTGGAAATACAGGGGTCCCTTGATGCAGAAGTAAAAACTAGCTGGCGTTATGCATGGCAGTCATGAGATCAACAGGTAAACGAAGTTTTAAATATTCTGAAATAAAATAATTTGACTACGTCAGCATTTCGTATAGAGCAGAGGTGCAGAGAGGGCTGTTCCAGTTGAGCTGCAGTGCAGTATTTGTTCCACGCATGCCAAAAATGACTTTACTGAATCTGATCTGGTTAAAGGTTGAATTGCTTTCTTCTTCTAATTTTTTTTAATAATACCTATAAAATGTAGAGTGGAGGGCTGGATTAGTTTCTAATTGCTTACTGCGAAGACCCGAATGCAATTGCCCCAAGTTGTTTCTATTGTTTTAGCCTGTCCTGAAATCACTGTTCGTTGTTGCTGTCATTCTGCAACGTCTGGTTGCACTGCAGCTGTCGACCACGCGGTTCCCCTGGGACACATTTGAAAAGTTTGAAAAGGCACAGATGCTATTTCTCCAGAAGTACTTTCTGAAGACACAAGTGAACACACTGGGACAGAACCCAACAGAAACTGCAGAGAGACCTGGACATTTGTTTTTCTACAAAGCGTGTGTGGCACCACTGGCAGCATATTAATACATTTCATCTTTAACCAGATGCACAGGCCTACAAAAACAACACCACATGACAATTATGTTTTTCTCTCTTGTGCACCCTGGAGAGACCTCCCTATGGAGAGTGTATTTCATCACCAACAAAAGGGAAAGCGCTAGGCAAATAATTACCCATCTTTTGTATCTCATCCCAAACTCCCAGTCCTTTCAAGAGGTCTGGTCTGCCCTTTTCTTTTTTGGCCGACAGCATTGCTGGGAGATACAATGGTAACTACAAATCCAATAATAGAGCAAGCAACAGCAGAAAGTATATACTGTAGCATTCCTGGTTGAAATGATGCACAGCCAAACCTTGTTTTTGTGTACTGCTTCATATGCATTACAGACGAAATCTAACATTCAGAGGTTTGATATTAGTACTGTGCACTCTGTACTGTGTATTTGCATGGACAGGGAATCCTGGAACTATGTTACACACATCTGCAAGATCGCTCAATCCTTATGGGAAATGCTGTGCACTGTGCTGGTGTTACAATGGGAACAGCTCCCTTGGCACCACTGCATTCTCACCTCATGCATATTTTGAATAAACATCAGAAGGCAATAAATACAACAGAGTCCATGTCACCCTTTCTACCCAAAGAAAGCCATGCTTGCTGTACAATACACTTCAATATTTATCAAAAAATAAAGTATAACGCTGACCTAGTCCTTTCAATGTAAACAATGAGAATTACTTTCTCAACAGGGATTTTATCAGACAGGAATATTTTAAATTGTCTGTCAATGCTACACAGGAGGCTGAACTTGGCATTAATAATATTATTGCACATTAAAGCTAACCATCTCTTTATTCAAAGATTGCATAGTATTCACACATATGTCAACTTAATACATGTCCTACATTTTAATAGAATCTTCCCATAGTGGAAAATATAGGTTTTCTACAATCTAAAGGTTAAATGCATGCATTGTTTTCTAACTAGTGTATTTTTTTTGCATTACAAAAAGTATGCACTGAAACGGTTGCTTATTAGAAAGAAAGACCCGCCATTGTGAAACAGCTTATGCCTCGGTTTGGCACCACTGATGCAACTATTAGTCAGCAGGTGTTCATGTGGGGTGCGACTTCAAGAAACCTGGAAATGTATCGTCTGTGCTGCAAAGTCACAAAGAGACCATCTAATTAGCCATTACTACAATTACAAATACACAGCCTGAAGAAATATTTTATAAATACTACTGCAGCTCAAATGGAACAGCCCTCTCTGCACCTCTGCTCTATAGGAAAGGTTGATGTAGTCAAACAATTTCTTTTCAAAATATTTAAAACTTCTTTAAAGTTATCTGTTGATCTCATGACTGCGAGTTAAATGTGTTCATGTAGCCTTGGCATTTGTGAGACACACAGCTAGTCAAGATGTTTTCTATTAAAAGAGTGATAGATACAAAAATAGATAAATAAATAAAAAAAGTTTTATCTAAAATCAGTCTATATATATATATATATATATATATATATATATATATATATATATATATATATATATAATGTAGATAGATTCTGGACTAGTATGCAGTACAGTGTTTACATTTAAATTTATATATGTGTGGTTTGTCATTATATACAGTAATAATATATTTGCTCATTGTTTATTTGGTTGGCCTTGGTGAGTAATGGGCTTTCATTGACACTGTAGAGTGAGATTGATATGACATTATAGATAGGGAAGGCCAACATTTCCTGCAGTGGAGTCCGGAGCTGCTTCAGGGTTTCTAATGATTCTCCAAAGACGACAAAAAAACAAATCCTGTTTTCTGACTTCCATCGTGCTGGAGATTTGTCACCGGGGGTGCAATCTTTCTTTGAACGTCTCCAAGGGTGTGTCTGTCTCAGAGTAGCTAGCTAAACACTGGAATACAACCTTTAGCAATAGAACCAAGACAGAAATACAAATCAAATGCTTCTAATTTAAAGAATTTAAAAATTGAAATAGAATACAGGTTTGTAATTAAGAAGAGTTGGACTTTTTTAATTATATTGGTATTTTGAAAAACATGTCATGCTCTTACTGTACACTGATTTTACGATCTGAATCCCCAGCAACACAATTTCTAAAATCTTTATTTGCATCAGTGCTGCTTGGTGTTGCAGCACTGAGCACGTCTGCTTTATTTCACAGGGAGTATTCAACAACAGCATTGACAGAAGTTTTGCACTCTGCACTTTAGACCAACAGCATTTACTGTATGTAGCTTTATCTTTCTTTTTTTATTTTATTTTTATTGTAACATGCAACAGTTTTCTGATGCATCTAGCTGGCAGCTACACCCATCAGTTACAACCAATGAAATCCCTTATTTGCTTTTTATAACATTTCTACATCGAGGCGGAGTTCCAGCTGATCTTACGTGACACTTAAGGAAGTGCAGACTGCACCCTTTTCTTTTGCACCATGACAGAGGGTAAAGGTTGCTCCATGAACAATAAGAAAGTAAATCTCGGCTCTGAAACACGGTACATCTAGTCAATATTTATCTCAACATTTAATGGGGTTTGACAGTTTATGCTTTAACCATCTGATACACGGTGACAGGGTAGTTAGGAAGCAACTTACGTGTAAGCAAGCAGAAAGCATGCCCTCAGTTCGTACAGAAACTAGATACAGGATTTCAGTCAGCGTCTTGAAAAGCAGAATTGATTTGCTACTTTACCCGTTTGCAAGTGGCTGTATGAAATATGCACAGGGTTAATACCACTGGAGAAGTTGCACGTAGGGATTACCTGGTTACATGGCAACTTTACCCTATCCGCTAGAAATTAGAAAGACTTTGAAACAACTGTCTGTTTGATAAAAATGATCTACTTATGTTGCCAGATTTATTTGAAGACTTGCGAACAAAAGGAGGCGTTTCCACGTACATCCGCCAAATTGTCGGTGTTTAAGAATAGAGTTTAAAAGCCTCTTACCTTGTAAACTTGCACATGGTAGCTGCCTGAAACTTCCAAGCCAGCACTAGCACCCTGAACTCTGCAGGGTCCACACAGAGGTCATCACAGAAGCTCTCCATTCCCTCCTCCAGGATCTCGTCGTCCTGTTCGTCCTTGTATCGCTTGAAGAGCTCCTCAATACGGTGCACGGAGAACTCGTCGCCGTTGGAAACCAGATCCTCCTTCCGGGTGTCGCCCGACGGGGCTGGAAGTTGCATGGCCTCGATCACCTCCATCTTCTTGGTGCCGTTGGCAAGTGGGTCCCCAGAAGCTTTGCCGGGGCCCAGCTCCTCCTTGTGGCTCTTCTTGCCTTGCGACTTGCCACCAGGCTCCTTGTCACCACTCTTGCTCCCCAGGGAGGAAGACGGGTTTTTGCACTTGGTGACGCACTGGCCCATGGTGTTGGAAGCAACAGCTCAGGAGCAGGTTTCCCACCTTTAGGCCAAACTCCCTCTCGTCCACAGCCGCTGCTGCTGCCCTGCTGTACACCTCAACATGCCATCGGTGTTGCTGGGGAAATAAGACTGTGTTACTTCTTACAGGTCTGTTTGTGAGGTCTGCTTTTTATCTACAAGATACAAAACAATGCAGCAAATCTTTTCATGTATAAATGTATCATGTACACTTTATAGTCCCATATTATAGTATATGGTGCCTAGGATGCCATGACACATTAAGTTTGATCTGATGAAAAAATTAAAAGCTGCCCTGGGATCAAATCACTGTAGTGACACACTCATGACAGTATAGCACAAACAATACTCGATTGTGACAAGCAGGGTGGCAACAGATTTCTAGAACTCTGGCAGCATAAGAAAAACAAGTTCAGACTTGAGTTCTGCCTGCAATTTATATCTGCCTATTTTTTTATTACAGGTACTTAATTGCATTCTATAGATTCAGTCTATGCTACCGAGTGAACAGACTTGGATAAAGAAAATGAGTGTGGCCTGATGCTTCGATACGAGTACACGATGTATTGTTAATCCATTAAAGGCATTGCTGTACCTCATGGCTAGAAAATCAAGATCCTAGTGATGTGTGACCTCACTTAACTAAATATGGGTAAATATGCTTGTAATGTTGCTCCGAGATTAATGCTTGCTGCTTGCATTCAAAAAGGGATTTGCATTCATAACCGCTGCTTAAAGTGGACCAATTTACAATTCAAATGATACAGTGTGAAGTGATTTTACACTAATGATATTCATATATGACAATCATTTTTCCATTTATTATTACAAAACATTTTTTTTTATACACAGCATTTATACAAAAAAATAATGGCAGTTTATTGCATGCAAAGTGCATTACGATCATTTAACAAGGCCACACTTTATACAAAAAAAAAAAACACCACAATGCGACAGGCATTCCAAGTTTCAGCAGGTCCTCTAATATTCACAATAATGAAAATCTGGGACTCAAATCAGCACTCAAGGCAGGTAACGATTCAGTTTCTCTAGGGTTATTCAGTTAGGCTATTGCACTACAGGTCTGGTCTTGAGTTTTTTTTATTTGGGATAAGCTAAAATGTAAAACAGTTCAATAAGGGGGAATTCTGTCTCCACGGGTGAAACGCTATGCTGATTTAGTGGATGAGGGATAGTTATGTGGGAGTGCCAACCAAGGTTTCTCTTTTTCCTATATATCAGAGACAAGTAGAAGTAAAAGTTCCTGCTTCCTGCGGGTGAGTTTTATCAGCATCCCCAGCAGTACAAACTGCACCTTACAGTTTACATTGTGTTCTCTGCAGGGTCAACTGCAGGACAAATGCTTTAGAATGGATCAATGGCCATTGTGAAAGCATTGTTCACTGTTGGTACTAGTTTGTTTTCTACAGTACACGTTCTAAAAATGTAATGTTGCTAATGTACTTAGCACAATCAAAACTGTCAATTTGAACTAAAAAAATTTAAAAAAAAAAAGGATATTCTCCGATAATAAAAGATAACCAGTTTCCTTCTTCTGATAACCAACCACCATCACCACCCTTTAAAAACAAAGGACTGGTAGACAAAGCAAGTACCAAATAATCAAATAATGCACATTTTTAAAGCAATACTCAAGACAACATGAATGGGCTTTGGTCAGCATTTAAGTGTGCTCTTCCGGTTGGGGGGGGGGGGGGGGGGATTAATTTTATGGTTTTGATTTGAATGAATTAAATTAAAATAAATTACACCCCCATTCCTCCTTTTGCAAAATCTTTTATAATTGATGCAATAGAAATTAAAGTTAGTTAGTAATACAATTAGATCATTAATAATGTATAGGTTAAAAGACAGTGTCTTGGCATAAATCAGTACTATGTCAGTGTTCTTTAAACAAATCGATTTCACCAGACCAGATCCTACAGAGCATGACTTTCCTTTTTTGACTGGAATGTAACCAGCTTGCCAATACATAGGAATGCAATACACGTGCAATACAGTAATGTGATCTGATGAACCTTCCACAGCTACAGTAGTCCAGCAACCAAATGAATAATACAAACAATTGTCAGACTTGTTAGTTAGCCACCAATTGACACAAGGGTAGTTTATATGTCTCTACAGAGTTAAACCGTTAACGGCAATGACAAATCAACAAAGCTGGTCGCACACTCAAAAATCTCTTCTGTAAGACTTGACCGCTAATATTATACATCAGATTCCTCTTACATTGAAACAAAACAAAAAACACAACGCGTTTTTACATAGTTTGTCTTCCGCAGGTTTTGCAGCGATTGTCAATTAGAAAACAGCTTTATCATATATAATAGACACCAATCAATCCAATAATTAAACCATTAATTCGATAATAGCCACACATTATTGAGTTACAGATGACAATTTTCACCTATCATAGCATTCATTCATTGACAATTCATTAGAATCAATTGTTAATCCATACATAGTGTAATTATACAACAATTAAACTCAAACATTAATATATTAAAACACTTTAGAATACAGCCTTATATTCTGCTATACGTTACAGATCACATTAAATAGTTAACTTAAACACAGCTATTCAATACTAAAGATCGGAAGGCATTGGAACATAATTCTCAAACCCGGACACCTGAAGATTCAAGATGGCATACAAAGATCCCCCTGAACAGCTGAACGTCCCAGCAAGAGGAAAGAGGAAGCCACACGTTCCAGAGGTTAGGAAGAACACGACGACTGCAGCGTTGCTGTCAATGTCACCTCAGGGCTGCAGGGAACCTGGCAAAGCATGAGCCTTAACATCCCTCCATTCATCAGTAAACAGCGTGGGAATGGGGTATTCAAACACCAGGGGCTGGGCTCTTCTAGCTGTGGTACTGAAGAGGACACCAGCACCAATACTGTTTAATGACTGGAGCACAGATCATTTACAGTACTGTATGTGTGGGGATAGGCTGAGGTTTCTTTAATCCTCTTATCCTTGTTAACAAAAAGGTATACAGTACACTATACTACCCTATGGTGCATACTGCAATACAAAGTGAGACCACACATTATTACAGACATTGGACACAAATATGCAGACCACAGCACGTCTACTGAATAAAGGTAAGAGCACGTTTGACTCTGTGATCAAGACACTGCAGTATATATGGGCACGGACAGAAAAACAAAACCCAAACAGATAATGTGTGCCTTATGATTCTATCCAAATTACCAAGACACATCTAAACACTGCCTGTGTCTGAATCATTAGAAGAAGGGTTCTCTCAGCGCTTGAGAGCATGTGAAGCCCCTTTCACACTGGCTCCTCCTACCTGGGTTGACACACTTTAACCCGGTGCCAGCGAGACAATGCATGATTGGTGCTTGTAAATCAGAGGAAGTCACAAACAGTCAAGCGTGAAGGTTTCACTTCTGCAAGGAACTTGCGAGCCATCTCTGTTTATTCATGGTCTGTTGATTGAGGCACACCATGAGCCAGATTGCTGCAGGGATGGCTTGGAGCGACAAAGAAACATGTGCTCCAAACAACATTTTGGCCGACGATTCAATTCAGAGAAGCTTGGACAGAAGAGTCTGTAACAAGGATGTCTTCTGAACAATTTGCGAGAGGTTGACTTAAGCTGGTCATGTGAACATTGCTGCTTCCGGGGCATTGTGTACTTGCTTCTGTCCCCCAGGTCAACCCTGCTGCTTCAAAAGGCAGTGTGAAAACGCTTAGCTCACCCACATTATACCGGATTGCGACACAGGCAGAGCGCATCAGTGTGAAAAAGGCTTAAAGGGTACATAAGGACCTTTTTATTTTATTGTATTACATGTTCCCATGTGTTGCTACAACTGTTTACATAAGGTGTGTGTATGGTTTCAATTTCTCAGAACTACATTTCCCATCATTCTCCTGCCCCCTGGTAAATCCATCTCAGTTACACATGTGAGCAGGAGGATGATGGGAAATGTAGTTCTGAGAGGGCCATGCGAGTACATGTGAAGCCATCTTGAGGCAGGGAATGTAATTTAAAAGTTTAAAAAAAGTAGTCAAAATGTCAAAAAAAAAAAACAAAAAAACACACACCTCTCGTAAACAGTTGTAGTAATACATGGGAACATGTAGCACAATAAAATAAAAAGGTCCTTATGTACCCTTTAAGTGTCACTAAACATGCAAAGGTTTGTCCTATTTTTAATAATATTTAGATCCATATGCCACAACATGGTCTGTGTCAAGAATGAATACTGTAATACCATCTTTGGTGTCAAGTCTTCAACTGTTCACAACAAGGCAGTTACAAAACACTACGTGCCTGGTGGTAGTCTGTGGGGTCAAATGTTAGCACTGCTGTGACCTGGAAAGAGGCACGCTTCAGTAGGTCAAAGTTTATCACTGCTAAGATTACAGGATGTGCCACATTCTGTTGCTGGCTTGCAAGCTGGTGGTTTAGATAGAGAACTGGCATAGGAATTAAAACTAAGGACTAATCTGTCAATCCAAAAAATGACCTGTTGTATCCAATCCTTTGTCTTATAAACTGACATCTCCTTTTTGTAGGTGGTGGTGATTTCAGACCAGATTTTACCATATTATAGGATGTACACAAAAAAAAAAAAAATACTTCCGCCACTTTTTGAAACCACACAAACTTATACATAAATGAAAAATGGTTATTAATCACCTGGCTCCTAATATTATGAAATAATAACATGAAATATTATAACACAACATGTTTCCCCTGAAGCCTTTTTTAAGCGCAAAAGACACATTGAAACTCACAGTACCATTTGTACTGATCACACAAGCACTCCCCTAAAAGCACTGCATCTACCAATCCTGGTTTTAAAAAAGTACAGTGCATCTACATTGCTATTCCTACCACTAATACAACACTATTGCAAAGACTAGGTACGTCAGTTTTAAAAATGGCAATATAACTTCCTGTTCTCAAGGAGTAAACGAGTGTATACAGTTGGAAGTTCTCTTTGCCTTCACAGCATAGCCCCTGAGGAATCCAGCTTCATGCAGGGAGCTGCTACAGAAAACGTCCTTGTTAAGAGACACAGGGATTAGAGCTTTATCTCGGCAGAAATCTTCCAGGTCATGTGGCTCTTTTGTTTGAGGTGTGGGTGAAACTCAAGAGCTTAGTAACACATTTTCTGGGAGGGTTTGGTCACAGTCAGTGCCCATACAAACAAGCTTAAGAACAGAAACATAGTATTGCCCGACACATCATCTTGTACAGAAAGTGGTACTTCTTTACTTTAAAACAACACAGGGCTTCATGAATATGTAGGCTTAGATGTGCAATTCTGTCAGAAAGGTTCAGACCGTCAGACACCTGGTTACAGTAAGAGAGTTTTCCAAATTGCAGTGCAATAGATAGAGACCAAGTTAAAAGCGGATCCCTAAAAAAGGGCTACAGTAATAGATCTTGTATTATATTTAGGGCTTGAATTAAATCTAGGGTTTTTATTTTTTGTTGAGTTCGGGGGTGTTTATTTTTATTTGGCAAAATCGGTTATTTTCAGTTATTAAACGCTCAAGCTCAATTTTCAGTTTCTATAATAAATTGCATGTACGTTTCACTAGTATACACACGCTAACTTACTGTGTTGAAGTGAGGATGTTCACATTTAGGATGCAGGTAATTTTGAACTCTGGATGCCTTTTGAATCCAAGAATTGTGAGAAGTATTTTGTTTTACGCCCCACACTGCCCACGTATCTATCACACTGTAATGTTGGGGTTCGGATGTGGTGAAGAAATAACTCTTATCAATAACTCAGCTGGATCCTGACATATCACAATCTTACAGTTTTATTACTGGAGATCACACGTTTATCAATAAAGCTTATTGAATAACCAGTTTAAATAAATAAATAAATAAATAAATAAATAAATAAATAAATACAAAAAAATAAGATTTCTAAATAGGTCTTCGGGGGTGGTTTTTTTCCAGTTATTATCGGTTAAAACCGGAAACTTCAAGCACTAATTATATTACAAAGATCTCACACAGAGAAAGAGAGAATAGTCGTGTATAGAAGAGCAGCGCTCCATACTCACAGAATCTGATTAATGGGGTTTACTTTATCAATGGAAACTCATCATTTACACTATAGCCGGGAAAACAGAGAACAATTAAAATCGGAGAGGTTACAAGTGAGGCATAAAAATAGTAGGCTCAAGTGACTTGCTAATAGTATTACAAGACATGTTTAGGTTGTACAAAATGCAGCAGGCTATCACAGGAGAAAAACATAGCTTATTACAGACGAATGGCTTAAACAGGATCGAATAATATTCACGTAATACAATTACATACATATCATACTACTGTAAATAGACACTCAATTTTATTTATGGCAAACCTAAGTAATGCATATTTTTTCAAGGAAAGCTAGACTAATCTGGATCTGAAAAGGACAACGGTTACTACATTTTAAACTACTTACAGTACTGTAACCCCCTCAAACCTTTGCCATGTGCTAGATGGAAGTTATGGCTCCCACATTCATCTAATAAAAATGCTTCCATGACACTTCAGTTTATTTCCTAAGACATTTCTTTGAGAGCTATTCTAAGATCAGACAGCTTCCCATCACCCCTGATCCACCCACTTTTGTTCCTGAACAGTGACAAATGACTAAAGGTGTGAAATTTCACTGCTACCAAGCAAAATGATACAATCTATCAAGTCAGACAAAGTGTTATTAATGTCAAATGCTGTAACACACACACACACTTTAAAAGCTCCTGAATTATTATCACAGCCAGACAACCTTTTCCATAAAGCAGTCAATTAAACACCTTAAAATATATATAATTGTAAGGTATTTAACTGACCGCGTTATAATTTTTTTTAATATATATTATATATAACAAAATAATATATATATATATATATATATATATATAATATAAATAAATAATTTGAATGACAATATTAATATTGCACATTAATCATTATTTAGATTCCTCACTCCTGGCAAAGTAATAGGCCTATATACAATTCAAAGAAATAAGAGCATGATGCACCATGGAGGAGTTGGGACAAGATTAACCTCACAAAACAGCCAGAAGCCAGGGTGTTACAGCACCATCAGTTTAAACTGTCAGCTTTCATCCACTGCTCCAAAGGCTGAGTCATATCAGGATGAGAGTGGTTCTGTCATTTAACAACCAACCCTGCCTTGGCCAAATTACACATTGTGCCAGCCCTGAAGAACTAGGATATGGATTGCTTAAGTATTTAATTAATTTTCAAGCTGCAGCGAGTTCACCACCTGATACCTTATGCGCATCCAAACAGACAGGTACATTCATTTTGGATCCCAGCAGGATTTCAGGGAATGGAAATTAGCCTCATCCCTGTATCAAAAAAGGAAGGTAATGACAACTAGAAAAAGTCACGATGGATTGTGTCCAGAAACCTGCACTGTTTTGCGCTTCTCCTAGTAGAGCACAGTACCCCATGCTGTTGTGGTCATCAGTGACCACAGAATTACTCCAATTACCCACAGATATACTGTACCTGTGCTGTGGCACAACATAAAGATCACCCTTTTAAATGCCCACAGCTAGATGGTTTAAGCTTCATGTTTTTAAACTCAGCCTACACTTCTGTCATCCTCAGTTGAGGGATTAACTCAAAAGACCTGTAATCTGGTGCCTACAGCATTGTGCACTGGAGCTTTTCCAGCATAGTATATTCTGCAATGTGTGTTGCTACTGGTGAAAAGCTGCACTTGCTACTTAGTAGGGCATACAAAGCTATAGCAATAGCTTTATTATCATTGTTTAGTAATTATGAATTCAATCCTATTGCATGCTGGTAATTATGTGCAATGGTTCCATAGTTCTTAAAAACCACTGTAAAATCTGCCATATGTTTTCCCAAAGAGATATTTATGATACTTCTAATAGGATCTCTTACTGGTCCATACAATAGCTGAATTGCTTCAGGAGGTAATTCTCAGCATTTGAACGGTCATCTTTAACATGAGTTAAGCTCTTGCTGTTGTGTGGGGAGAGACAGCAGCATGTGTTTGCTTTAACTTGTTTACTGCCACATGGAACAGTTCATTTCCCTTATTGATAAAGACCCCCTATGACCTTAGATACTCCCCTCCCCCATCTGGAAACAACAATAATGTATTCATAGCAACATGTTAGCCCATACCTTGAGCTAACCCCGTCATCACCCTCATTCAGCAACATTGGTTTCAGTTCCTAGAATGTCACTAAGTTTTACAGTTTGAAAGTGTTAAAAGATATTTGATCAGTCCATTCAATAAATGACTATGATGAACCCAAATATCCCTGATCACTGCTAACATGTAAATCCTGCAGTCTATAATATGGTATATACAACCCTTTAAATCAATGTACCAGCAGTTCGTTAATCGTGTATTAAACGCACACTGGAGGCGACTCAGTTTATCATCTGTGCAACGAAACGTTTGGCAACAGTACAGCCAGACGAATCTTATGATCAGTTTCGTGGGTTGGCAGTATTGGCACAGTGAATATTTTTGCAGCCTCCGTACAGTTTGTATGGTACAGTAGACAATGAGAAGGTGGACAATAAAACAAAGCTCTGCCTTTATGAGCAGCGGTTTTAAACACATTTGCACACACACTTTCACATTTAGGTGTGGGTTTTTTTCAATAGAAAGTTGCAGAACTGCATCTTAAAAATAAAATAAATAAATAAAACGTATACAAAAACGGAAGCTTTGTACCTACACAATCACACTGGAGTCACGTTATCAATAGGTAGGTGATAGACATTAGCAGACACCATAGCAACTCTTACCTTAACTTATTTTGTTGAACTTACAGCCCTTAAATAACAAAAGACCAAAAAAAAAAACCAGGCAAACACAGTGTTAGCAAAGTACTACTGTGTTACGAGCCTCAGGGGGGGGGGAACAGAACAAGGCAAAACAGGGGGTTTACGATCGAGATAATGACGTCTCATCTATCACGAATCATAGCCATACATTTGACATAATAA
Source organism: Acipenser ruthenus (assembly GCF_902713425.1). Taxonomy (NCBI): domain Eukaryota; kingdom Metazoa; phylum Chordata; class Actinopteri; order Acipenseriformes; family Acipenseridae; genus Acipenser; species Acipenser ruthenus. The sequence continues at coordinate 5,731,898 of NC_081210.1, forward strand.
ATATAAAAAAACAAGATCAAATTAAAATCGACTTTGCTCACCTTTTAAGCAGATGAAATGTATTGTGAAATATTCACTCATCACTTCCTACACATCGGAACCTGAGTCCCAGGCTAAGCAAAAGCAAGAGGCGATATATCACCTGTGTTTCGTCTTTCGACTTTTGTCGTGTAGCCCGTTTCTTCTCAGCTGCTTTAATCGTTAAGACGTGTTGTCCAGATAATAAGTTGGCGGAACCAGTCCGTGAATACAGAGTTTCGTAAGGTTTTTTTTTTTTTTTTCTTCCTCTATTGACTGGATATTAATGGGAATTTTCCCTGCATCACTTCCTGCAGCCCATCACTGACTGAGAACGGGCTCAGCTGCCTGCGCTGTACGTCACAGTCTTGCGCTCACACTGCAGCATCACTACCAAAGCGACTGACTTTGCCGGCTGAGCGACAAGATACCGCAGGTGAGCGTTTGTAGAGATGAATGTCAGGGTGGTTTTGTTGTCTTTATATACCGCATCACTGCTGATGTTTGTATTACAGTACTTTAATTTTATGTATGTTTTTCAAGGAAGCATTCTATCTCTTTGGAAGCACTGAGCACAACCTAGCACTAATACAGCAACACCAGTTCATATTTCTATAGCTCGCTTCGTCACATGAAAAATGAAACCATACAATTAAAAACAGTCGAATACAGTGACAAATTGGCTGAATTACACCTGCCTAACATTGCATGTGAAGAAAACTGTGAGGAATTTGTTTTTCTATCAGACAAAATTAAACAAAAATATTTTAATTAAAGGAGATAATATAGATATAGTTTCAGATTTTAAATATTTAGGAATAATAATGGATTCCCAATTAACATAAAAAACCCATTAAAAATGTGATAAAAACTGTGAGATTTAATCTGTCAAATTGTGTAGGTATTGAAATAATCTATCCACTAATGCTGCTAAATTATATTTGCATTGTAGGATTTTGTTATTATTATTATTAAAAATGAATTTATTTATTTATTTATTTATTATTAGATGCCCTTATCCAGGGCGACTTAAAATTGTTACAAAGTATCACATTACAAAATTAACATTTCAGAATATCACATTACAGATAAGAGCAGTTGTAAAGTACAATAAAATCAGTAGCAAAAGATCAAATTCAAATAAGAGCAAAAAAATAGAGAAAACAGTAAATAATAACATGTAAGAGCGGGTTTGACTAAGAGCAGTTACTTATATTAAAAATGTTTGCTTATATGAGTAAAGTCCAGTATGAGCACGTAGTGAGTACGATGAATGGATGAGAATGATTCTTATAAGAGTAAAATCAAATACAAGATACAGGAAGTAGTTCTAATTAAGAGCAGTAGTAGAATACGGCAAGATATGGAGCAGTTCAGTACAAGTACAAGCTGATGCAAATACTGGTACAAATCAGTGCCATATAGTCCAGTATAGTCGAGAGGTGTGAGGTTTACAGATGCAGTCTGAACAGGTGTGTCTTGAGGAGGCGCCGGAAGGTGGTCAGGGACTGAGCAGTCCTGATATCCGTGGGTAGGTCGTTCCACAACTGAGGGGCAAGGGTGGAGAGGAAGCGGGCTTCTGTAGGACTGCACAACTTACTGATGTTTCACAAGGAACAGTTTCCAGTCATGATTCTATCGGCTGTTCAATATTAACAATATGTGGTCTTAGTAAACCACCAGGATTGTATTGATGACATGCATAGATTAATGAGCGGCCTGTTACTGGCATGGGAAACCACTTACTTCAGCTGCTATGTGGAATAACACCACCTGTTTAACCTCTCTGACACGTCTTCCAGCATTTCAGCCTTACTCCTTAATCTGCCTCCTCCCGCTTTACTGTAATCTCAAACGATACCAGTAAATAAATTTACTTACATTTAATCATCACAATTTATTACACTGTTGCCATAAAAATATGTCTGGAGCAGGATCTGTTTATTCAGAGCTTTGTTTTTATGGTAAAAATAAACCTCATTCATGTTGGCATTACACTTCTGGATGATTGGAAGTGAATGACTCCTATCTCCAAGGATCTGTTTAGTTAATGAGTCATTGTATTGCCTTATGAGTTTTCTAATGCATTCAGTGTAATTTAGTTTGAGTCCTGATGACAGCTGCAGTGCGGGGGGAGGTTCTGTGCATGTACCGCAGAGTGCTCCGGATCGCTCGGGGATGGCAGTCCCAGTCCGGCCTGGCTCAGGAGACAGACGCAGAGAAGCAGTACATCGTCCAGGAGGCCAGCACCTTGTTCAGGCAAAACAAGGATGTGCGTAGGCTTTGTGTTAGTGACTTTCTATGCATGCATCTATGAAGATACTGACTGGCTGCACCTCCCATGCATGTTTATTGGGGTTTAATTCCAAGAAAACACATATGTACCTATAACTAGCACATTACATTTGTTGGTCAGTATATTTCATAGCAGCTGCATGGCAGTTTCACCCATTCTAGCATGTGCTTGATTAGCCCCAGTGTATAAGTAACAAGCTCAGATTTGCCTTATTAAAAACTCATAATAAAACCAGGAATGGATCTAACAGCTATGCAATGGGAGTCAATTTTTTTAAAACTTGTTTAGTAATAAATGTTTTTTTAATATATTTTTTGTTTATTTTATTATTTAATACTTGCATTGTAATTATATGTATATGTATTTTTTTATTATTGTTCTCAGATCACTGACTCAGAGTTGATCAAAAAATGTATTGAAGAATGTCATGCAAGAATAGAAATGGGTAAGGGTTTTAAGTATATATAAATGAAGTGAAAACAAAAAAGAAAGTGTTTTGGGTCTTGATTTAATGTTTAGTTCTGGCAACTTGTTTAATAGCACCCCTTTGTGGTTTGGAAAGAATTACACACAAAAAAAGCTTAATCAATATTGCCCAAAACAAACATTTTTGAGATATGTACTTTGTGTCTAAAAAATACATTTTTACCACAGAAAAACAAAGGATAGCACAGTTAGATGTATTAGTTTTCTGAGCAAGTTCAATGTAAAGAGGATAATATCAAACCTGTGAGTGAGGTACAAGGAAGCCATTCATAGAGGGGGCGGGGGGTTCTGTCAATGTCAGTGGAGCTAGCTTCAGTGCTTGGGCCACCTGTGGGTTTGTATTGTGCTTTGAAGTGTCATGATTCTCTATTTCGTGTGCTTAAAAAAACAGAGACAACATCTCAGGAGGTGGATGTCAGTAAAGTGTTTGTGTTTCTGTTGGCGTTTTCTTGGCATGCACAACAACTATGTTTTGTTTTGGTAGATCTGTCATTTAGCTGTTGATAGTTTTAACATTTTGGATGCCATGTTCTTCCCTTGGGATCACAAACATCTGTGCTGTTGATACTTAGTCAAAAATTCCCCAAGTCTGGAAAGACATAAATAGAAAATTGTACCTTTCTAACATTGAGGGTTATCTTAATTCTGTGGGTTTTTTTATTATTAATCCAGGGCACATTATATCAATACCTTAGTAACCACTCATCTGATAAATTCAGCAACATACAAACCAGTTTTATTTGTCATTGGTAGTTGAACCCTTATAGAGTATGCTGGGGTCTGAATTGTATATTTTTGTGGTCCTTTGATGATGATACCTTTTTTTTATTGATACCTGTTTTGAAGCTGTGGAATAATACATCTCCTGTTTCTCTGTGTTCAAGGGTTGCATTACAGGATTCCATATCCCAGGCCGGTAAGTGATGGCAGCACAAAATAAAATACATTACCTCTTAAGGACCGAGTGACAAGTCAATTCTCCAAAGAACGGCACCTGAGACCTTGAATTTTGATATCTAGGCTGCTATGAAGTTGCTATAGATTGTTCATGCATAAATGAATGTGTAAGAATTCAAGCTGTTTTTGACCAAATGATATCTGCAGACTCGTGATTCTTGGCTTTCATGTGGAAATCAAGTGATTTAGAGAGATACGTTGCGAGTAATGACAATTCATAAACCAGCATGTTATTATTCTTTTTTTCAATCAGATTTATTTAGTGTGGTGCTGTATTTCTACACCTAACTTTGCAGATGAGATTGCTTAGCCAAAGTGTGATTATTACCACAGTGCAGTAGAAGTAGCAAAAATTGCTGTTTGTTACATCAGGCACTGCACCTTAAAAATAAGTGTTTTTTATGATGTGCTCTTGTTGCAGACACACCTGCCTCCCATGGGCCTTGCCACCCAGCACGGACGCAAAATGCGCGGTCAAGAAAGACTGAGGAAGCAAGCAAAGCCCATCTACTTACACTCCCACGACGAAACATCATGACCCTTTCATGCTAAGGCTGACATGTATAGATACTGTTCATGGAACGTCTATACGGGTAGGGAGAGTGCTTGCAGATCATGATGGCTACATTTACAAGTGGGAGGATTTAATTTGTTTTTCCAGACTTATGAGTTAAAGCATGACATTAGGCTGTACTACCCTTGCCTATGTTAACATGTTTTCTAGAATGTAATTCCATTTGTAAAGATGTGTTTAGGAAACAAACATCTGTACAGTGGATCTCTCAAGTAGCCTATGCTTGCATGTATACACAAACATGTGCCTTTAAATGACACCATACTATCCACAGGGCAGCAACAGGGCTTTTAATACTTATATCCTGTCTTATCTGATTTTCTGTTTTTATATCTGTGTATATATTTGTGAACAATTTTTTTTTTCATTTGACTGTGGTAAAATGAATGTTGTCAAAAAACAAACACATTAAACTGATACATGTATTGATTGTTTTGTTTCACTTTACTTTCTGGTTGCTTACTCCACTTGGCCAGAAATAGCTGTGCACGCAAGTTCATTGAGTTTTTAAGCACTTTATACCTGTGCTTTTTACTTTTCGAAGCCCTTCACCTTAATATTGTGGTGAACCAGCATATATTGGTGAATGAAAGATGCATAAACATTTTAAATGACTGCAGAATTCATTTAGAATATATTTATTTTTCATTATTACAAAAGTGCAGTAAGCATTTTAAAATATTCAACTGTAATTATCAACCTTAATAAATGAAATAAAGGGCATTGATGAAAATGCAAACCACAGAATTATTGATTTCCATTGTTCTAAAGTGTGTTACTACCCCTCCTTCCTGATACACTCCTTCAGTTCAGTTGATTTTAATTAAAAAATAGCTTTTTTTGTTAAATCTATTTGCAAATTTGGTTAACATATACATATGATACATTATTGAAGGAGTTTCTATCATTAAAATACCTGAATAAAACTATAATATAATTTATTGTCTGGTTTCAGTCCCTGCAGTAATCTTGGACTAATGCAACAGGTGGTACAGTCAGCGCTACCTAATCGGGATTTCTGCTTGAATGGGATACAATGGGAGACGGTTCTTCCCAATGCTGATTATGTTGTTTAACTGGGACGTCACTTCATTTAATTGGGATACACTATTTTTAAATGATGAACGGAGATCGCTTTCCAGAGCAAGACAGGTTCACGTAGCACCGTGCAGTGAGAACATGATTGCGCTGCGTCCCAATAAAGCGACAACGACTGTATAAGATTCGTGCCAATCTGGCGTGTGAAACTACGGTAACTTCAACCTGTATTCTACCGTACTAATTACATAACATTTCAGGTTTCAAACACATTTCAGCATCAAATAGCTAGCTTTTCAATTGCACTTTGTTTTAGGAATAGTAATTTTGTTTTGTGGTTATACAGTACAATGATCTCTATTCAAACTGGATAGTTTAAAGTTAATGAGGAAAATAACACTGCATACTTGTTTTTGCTGTAATTATAGATCTAAAGAAGTTCTAGGTGAGACCATCAGGTAAAACCAACAACAATTTTAAAAAGTACATAACACCACTTAGCCCTGATGGAGAGTGGTCCTTGACAATAGCTTAGTGTTTCACCAACCCAGTTTCCTTCAATGTTGTGTATTTATAGAATTTTATGGCACTGATTTGATGGAGAATTTGAAAATAAAAACACACTGCAATTAATCATCTAACTGGCAGAGGCAGGCCACACCTCGGTTAATCCAGTGCTTCTGAGGCTTGTCAGAGGGAAGCTCTATTGGAAGAACATAGTTGGTGGAGTGGCCGGTTGTGGAGAGAGTGCCTCTCCGGGCGCTGGTCTTGTACACAGGGCACACATAAACCCTCTCGTGCAAGAACCTGGAGCTGTCCCCCGGCTTTAGCCAAATGATAGGCAAGGGGTCGTAGAGGATTTTCGGGAGCGATTCTCCAATGACCATGTTTTTGCGATCCCACCGAGCTCCTTCTAAAAAGAGCCCTTTAATATAGGCTCCATCTTCTGGCTTTGATTCCATTTCAGTTTCATACTTTGTGACCTATTTGTAGGATTGCACAACATTAGAAAATGAAGCTTGAGTGATTCAGAAAATAAATGAACTAATACTGTTAACAAAGTTATTGGCTTTTAATATCTTTAAAAAAAATCCCCAGATCTATGCAACAATACCTAAATACATTTTATGAGGTTGGCAACTATTGAATTAGTGATTTTGTCTTTGCTGTTTTCAGCAATAGCTTAAAACCATATTTGCCTAGGAGGCAATAAATATGAGATACAATCTGATTAAATCCTCTTTTTTTTTTTTTTGCAATAGTGCCTCCTGCTGGGAAAGGAAGAACAGGGATGAGCTGCATCTAGTAAAAATATAAATCTTACCTCAAATTCAAACCCGACATGATCAATAGGTATGGTGTATTTTCTGGCAAAGTTCTGCGAGACCCCAGTTAAGAAGGACTGGGTGAAATAGAACCCAGATACCCAAAACACATTGGGTGGCCCATTGTCTATCCAGTCCTGTGTGGGGGAAAAAAATAAACTTATGCTTAATCAGTGGTATGCAGTCATTACCAGGAGCAATATTTACACTCCATGTTTTTTGGTTTTTTTTATTATAGTTAATTAGTCACAGCAAACTAACAGAGACATGTAAATAAGGGCAATGAAAGGTTTGTTCTGTTCCTGATGACAGGATTGTGACTCATGACCACACAGGGTTCTTTATTGAATCCCTTGCCTTGGAAACAGGAGGTAACCAATGTCCTTTTATAGTGCTTGCCAGGTAAAGTGGAAGGAGTGGGGACGCCATTGTAAGCTCTTGTACATGATGTGCCTTTGTGGATGCCCTGGCCTGAACAGAGTAAGAAAGGGTTGCCTCATAACTGGTAAATATTACATAGATGGTTGCTATTTACTTCCATAATGTTTTCTTTGTAGCCTCTGTATCAAAACCTCAACATCCCAGTCTCCAAGGGTAGCATTTTTAAAACATGGAAGATAATAAACAGCAATTGAAAATGGTGAAATCTACCCCCACAAAGAAATTGCAATTTACATGTTTTATAAAAAAAAAAAAATAATAATACTGGTATTCTTCTCCTATCTTTATTAACTGAACTATGCAAGTTAAAAAAGTAATTTTCAATACCTGTAGAAAATGCAGGCGTGCCAGGAGATCAGCTATGTAGCTGCCCAGGGGTTTCAATGACGGGTAGGATTTGGAAGCCCACATCCCTGGCACTTTGCCCACCAGCATACTGTTGAAAACATCCTCCAGTTCCGAAGACATCACAACCAGACCTTTGAGTGCCTTTCCGATGTCTATGAGACTGCTGCGTACGACCTGGGTGAGTCTGCAAGAAACAGAAAAAACAATTTAAAACAAAGAAAGGTTATTTCTGAGCCAATTTCCTTTTTTTTTTTTTAGTCTCCACAAATTCTGCAACAGACGCAGAGACTTCACAATCAGTGCGCCCAATGGTTTTGCCTCAGTGTGCAGGTTCCGTACAGCCACAAAAAAATGGAACACGTTCTGCATTGTAAAAAAAAAAAGGTAAATCAGTTCAAAGGGGTGTCCCTGTACCTGTTAAAGCGAATAAGCTCCTGTCTCAGCACAGTGTTCATGGACTCCTCATACACCACTGGGTACTTCTCGATCACCATCTCCAAGTTGAAGTCTTCGGGGAGTTTCGATAAAATATCAGCAGCTAAGTTGTCAACCACCTCCTGAAAAGGGTTTCACAGAGACAGATTCAGCACTTGGCTCTTGTATTCAGATGCAAGAACATAAGCAGAAAATCAGAACCAGTTGGTAAATGATTATGAAAAGCTACAAGATGAAGAATACATCTCAAGAATACCATCTAAAAGAATCTCTTAAAAAAATACCATGTAAACATTAATTACATTTAGAGGTTGAGAGAATCAGACTGCAAGTTGGGTAAAACAAAATCAAGAAGTGTTGTGTATTTGGTGTTGAATGGCTACACAGTTTTGATTTGAGCACACACAATCTCACAAATTGTCAAGCAGCTGAACAGAATCCCACATACAATTCATTAAAAGGTGTGCTACCTGTGAGGACTTGCCCCCTCCTCCAGATTGTCTGGGTAGAGTGAGCAGCACCCCATCAAACAGCTGATTGGTCTCCTTATTATCCTTTGTGATGTCAGCGTTCTCATGGAGCCCAAACACCCCTGGATCTGTGATTGTTGGTAGGTTCCGAATGTATTCAATGTAGGACTGTAACATAACAGAAATGCATGTCATCATAGCGTAAACCACTGATACAGCACACATGCCTGTCAGTGTAAAACCATTCATCACCTACAAGCCAGAAGTAACAGTATTCATTCACTGTTCAATTAATCATACATTTCCTTCTATTCCAAATCGCTGTAATCCAGGAAATGTTGAGTTGTCTTTAATGTACACTTGTTGGTAAATGTATCATAACAACACTCACTTGATAGGGACCATGAGGAGGGATAATGTAGGCATCCCCATCAGAAAGCCTGTACTTATCCTGCTCCACAAGATTTCTGTTGTAGAAAATAGACAGAAGCGACAAAAGCAGACGCCTGTCTTTGTCATCTGTCACTCTTCCTCCATAGTTACATTCACCTGTTCAGATGAGCAAAGCAAAAAGGTCATTGTGTATTAATGTGCTACACTATAAACATTAAAGAGGCTTCATGGGGAACCATACAACCACATTTATGCTGTATCTGAGGGTACCCAGGCTTCTAACAGGGTTTATCAAAATGATCATGTATCGAATTACATAAAGTAGAATCTATTTTTTAAGTATTTGTTTGTCGGAATATCAGTTTCATTTCATTTTTTTCTTGAATTCCATTCATAAGCTGCCTCACCTGTCAGGTATGTCAGTGCCTCAAGCGGTACCTCTTCATACTCATTTAGAAACATCTGGATCTGCCTCATGCTGATTCGAAGATCAGACTCGTTAAACTCATATGGGATATTCCAGCCTGGCAAAGAGATGCAAATGATTGCGCGTAGTGCTGTGTGATCTCTAATACAGGTCAAGAGCAGGGTCTTTGACTTATAATCCTACAGATGCAGAAACCGCATGTGTGTAGTATGATTTGGTAAACATCAAACATCCTGATTATACCTTGACTATCATGCAAGAATAGTTATTGTCTGGACTTTAATGTGAACTTTTTACAAGCACAGCAAAGTTAAGGCTAACATGTTAAAGAAAATGTACCAGGTTAAAGAAAACTACAGAGAGCCCCTTACCCAAGGGCCCAAAGTTTCTTCTCTCTTGGACAAGAGCATGGAAAAAGCACAGCCCTAAAAGCAGCTTCTGCCAGACCTGCTGCTTCTCGCAGCTGTTGAAGAAAGCAGGGTCTGATATAGGGTCATTGAGGTATGAGCGCAGCAGGTTAGATCGAAGGCCTTTAGGGGGCTCGTTGGTCATCTTCACCCCGTTCTGGAGAATGCTGACTGGGAACTTGTCCGAAGGATAGCTTGTCAGCCACAGTCTGGGGAAGAATGAAGGACAGAATACTGACAAGTTGTAAATAGAAGCTTATGTACAGCTCGATTTTAAGCACTGAACCCTGAACTGTATTTACATGCTCTCCTGCATTATATATGATTCTCCCCAACTCAGCGAGAATGTCTTCACCTGAACTCTGGGTTGGTGTTCTCTGGAGTTATGATCTCCTCACATATCTTCTCCAAAGCAGGCATCCAGCTGGTGGCCAGGTGGCAGTTTTGCAACACGACCCAGGTGCCAGCTTTAAATGCACTTTCAATCATATTAGCTGCAATAGGGCCCTGCCCCTGACCAAGGGAGATAGTCTGGATCTTAGTACCTCCCATCCCCAGGTCATCAGCGAACTTTAGCAAACCTAGGAACATTGCAGAGGTTACAGAAAAGTGACCTATTGTATTTCAATATCAAAACTTGCTAGTTTGTTAACATGCCACATTCAGTGAAGTTCTGATTAGACACTAAGTATTATTTAATGGTTAGATCGATATAATTATTTATTTAGATATATAATTGACACTTGGCTTTTTATTTCACGCTATGCACAAGGTTGATGGTAAACAGTGTGATCAGTATTTTAATATATAACCCATTACCTGTTTAGCGATATATGACACATTACCTGCCATTGGATCTGCTCCAGGGGAAAGCACAAATATCAGTGGGGCACAGCAGTTGGAGTCGTTATAACTCCCTACCAAGTCAAATGTTGGTGGTTCAATATATGTCTTCCCCATATTATCTGTGATAAATTCTTGTACTGCAGGAATAATCTTATCAGGTCTGAAACATCGCAGTACCACCATGCGCTCCATTCCTTTCAGAATACTCCATTCATCTGGGAATTTCTCCTCATGGGGTCTGGCAGAGTCATAGATCTCCTTCCACTTGGGAACGTTGGACCTGACGTGCTCCATCAGACCATGAAGACTTTCCATGCTGGATGCCCGCACAATTTCAGACCAAGATTTGTCTGACAGCCAATCAGGGGCCGGGTTGGGGTGAGGGTTCTCCAGGGCAATGCCTCCCGTTAGGAGGAAACGCCACAGCTGATCGTTCACGTTCCCTTTTCCTGTCATGATCCCAATGGTGAGCAGAAGGGAGAAAAGCAGCTTATCCTTCTCAAAGAGAGAGCGGCAGACGTTGTTGTATATGCTGTTTGTGAAATGAGCAATGATGTTATTAATCCGCTTCAGCAGGACCTCGCTGGTTTTACTGTTCGCGATGGATTGGATGTAAAGGTTAATAAACCAGGTTAAGGAGTACTGGTACATTGGCTCAATATTGGCCAGTTCGGAAATGCAGAAGAAAATAATTGAGGAATGGACAGCAACAGGCCTGTAGCCCAAGCGGGTCTCATCAATCTGTTTCTCGGTGGCCGACGCAATCTGCTGTTTCTCTGAAATCTCCTCGGACAGCACTTTGGAAGAAGACAAGACTTTGATGGCTGTCTCATCTTCCAGGATGTTTCCTTGAGAGGAAGACAGGACCTCTAGGATTTTGTCTTCAATTTCCTTCAGCTGTTTCTTATTGGCGGCACTCTCTATAATCAGTTTGTTCTTCTTTTCTTCTAGCTCAGGTTTTTCCTTGGCAGCTACGATTCCTAGCAATTGGTCTTCAAGCCCCAAGGGGGTAATCATGAAGTTCAACAAGCAAACCTTTACAGCAACTTCGGGTAGGTAATGTGGGTTTCTCAAGCGGGTAGTGGTGTAGAACCTAAAGTCTTTGGAGTATTCAATAATGTTCTCGCCTAACCTAATGTACTCTACTCCCTGTTGTTTAAACGTCTGCTTCAACAGCACAGGCTCCAGCACTGCATCCAGCTCTTCCCTGATGTTCTCCAGTAGGACAGGGGTACCGAATTGTAAGGCATTTTCCATGGTTCTCACATAATTGGCATCAGACAACTTGATAACAGAAAGCTTATTTGATTTCTCCATGTTTTTGATCCACTTGTTAGCCTGGCCCTGGGGATCAATCATTAGGGGCCATCGTCTGGAGTTGGACACGATGATCCCATTGTCGATGGAGAAAGAGTCAACTGGGAGACCTGCGATCTGCCAAGCTCGTATCTTCACAGGGTCCCCTAAGGTGTTGCTCAGGGTAAACTCCTCTGAACATGGGACTTTCCTTTGCTTGCAAAGGATATGCCACTGCTTTTGGCACTCCAAACGGTAATCAACGGTGAAGGCTCCCAAGTAGGCCACCATCCCCGAAGACAAAAGAACATCTCCAGTGAGATTGGTGTACTTTATCCCCAACAGACGGGCAGCTTCTGTCCACCTATCCTTCTCGCCGCCCAGACCACCTATTAACTTCTCAGCCCTGACAAGCTTCTGGGAGCAGAGTTCTATGTTATCTTCCAGGTCCTTTTTCTTGTTGTTCATGATTTCAAATTCATCGTTCAGTGCCTGGAGGCGGTCTTCTACTTCCTTTAGCTCTGCTCGTTTGATTTTCAGTTTCTCCATCTGAATCGCAAGCTCTGACTCGGCCTCTTTGAGGCGCTCACGTTTTGGGGCCACGACCTTGGCCACTCGTTCGTACACCTCCATGGCACGCACCCACTTGCAGAGCCCCTCGCAGGCAGACGACACATTCTTGATTACTGATGGATGGAACTCTGGATTGTCGATGAACTTCTCCCGTATCTTCTTAATGTTGGCTGCCGGGATGTTGTCTTTGTCGAATGCCTTAAGGTTGTCAAGGAATTTCATGTCGCTCAGGAGCTTTTTAGAAGGGCCCCAGAAGTCCTCAATCATTTTACCTAAAAATGGGGAACATAATAAAAATCATCCCAATGCTCTTAGATTTGTTATTTCGTTTCAAGATCGCTGCTCAATCCAATCAGAAGTGAAGCAGAATCAAAAGTACATTACACTTGATTTGTACATAATACAACATGAAATAGAAGTAGAAATGTTTAAAATGTTTAGGAATTTGAATGATAGATAATTATAATATTTAGTAAGCAGGTGCATAACACATACCCTGCATCACTTCTTGACACATGTGTCCCTCCCTCCTAATTTAAACCTTGATTTACCTGTACTCCCGTTTCAAGTTTGACAGCATAATTATAAGCTTTAACAAAAAAAAGGGAAACATTTTTTGAAGATAAACAAAACAACTCAGGTCTGTTATAAAAACAAATCATTTTTAAGACAGCCTATATTTTAATAAACAAAACGTGAATTGTAGTGTGGAGACAAGTTGTTTTAGTGAATCTTGGGGGTGGGATTTTGTTGACAGTGGAGGTCAAGACTCTGTGGATGAGTAAACTCCAAAGAGTGTTATAGTTCAGGAGATGAAAGTGGTGACTCCAGGGAACATCCTACCTGAACCCCCTGGGTCTGGTTTCCTTTCTGGTTTAATTCCTTTCATAACGCAGATACTTTCCATGACCAGTTTGACAAGGCCAGGGGGGTTCTGCATGGACTTCACCACAGTGATGTCAGCAGGTTTCAGGGTATCCAAAGCTGAGAGAGCAGCCTCTAGTGCTGGCATTGCTTCAGCCAGGTCCCCCTCACATTCATCCTGTAGGGAAAAGTAAGAACATAATGCACAGAATCACTTTGGATTCCATATACTTTTTTAATAACCTACCTCTGATTAGGTACTATACTGAATATGTTACAGACATTCAGGAAATTAAATTATTTTGATTATGGGTTCCGCTATCCATTAGGTGACTGCAACCCAATCATAATTAAACGTATAGTATGCACTATGTTACTTTATGCAAGCACTATTTTTTATTCTGAGGTCAGCCTTATTTTAAGTATAAGGTATAACATTTTTGGTCCCTGTTCCTTTCTTTAGATTATCTCAAATCCCAGAACTAGTGTTCACAACTTCCTAATTAGCCATCAGTAAATATTGTAAAGTGATAAAGGGATATACCTTGATGGCTTTTGCTGCAGCAGCAGCCTCATTAGCCACCTTCTCGTCAGCAGATACCAGCTCTTTCTTTGCATCCACCTGTACTGTTTCCTGTTCAATCTTAATCATCATCTTCTCAGTCTCAGCCGAGGTCTTAATTAGCTCAGGCTGCAGGGCAGTAAGCTCTTTTTGCATCACCGAGACCTAAAGGGGAGATTAAGAAAGTAACAACAAAACCCTGTTTTAAAAATCAAGTGACAGTTATTCTCCTAAATTTAAAACTCCTTACTTCCAGTACAGACTATTAATACAATTTGAATGAATGTTTTTGTGTTAGTGTTCTAGGGTGAGTCATTGTCCAGCAAATCCCACAGATGCTTTTTAGAATTAGGTTTGGTGACTCTCAAAACTCATTCCAGGTCCTAGAATGAGGGAGTGTGTTTAAAGACATGTTGTACTTCCAGCTGTTTTAAATAGGAGCATCATCAACATGATAGAAGCAGCTTTGCCTGTTCCCTTGAATGAGAAGTAAATGTGCCCACCTGTGAAGCAGCAAACTGCAGTTTGTCCAGGCCAACAATGTAGCGGTTTCTCATCATGTCAACCTCCTGTCTCTTGCTGTTGAGCAAGGCTTTAAATGTCAGGATCAGCTCCAGGTAGGAAGTCGGCGTCACATAATTGTGTCTCCTGAGCGTAGAAAAGTACTTCTCTGAGAGCTCCCTCACACTTTCTTGGAAGTATTTACACACTGCAACAACCCTGGGAGAAATTACAGACAGTAAGTATGAGGATGATGGAATATAAGGAATCATTGAATCATAAGTAGAAAACCAAGAAAATATGCAAAGCTTAAATCAGATAATGATTCAAACTTACTCTTTCCTGATTTCATCCTCTAGTTCTACTTCTTCTAGGAACTTGTTAGCCACCATCTCCAGAGCGTCAGTGGGCCAAGCCTGGAACCAGTCAATGGTGCAGCAGTTTATCAATGAGGGGAACATACGCAACCGATTACGAAATGCGTCTCCGATGGGACTCATAGCTGCAACAATAGAAAAATCAAACAGCGCTAAATTTTAGTCATGTTACTGCTTATACATTACCTCTCCAAGCTCCAGGTTGAAAAAAATTAAGTTTAATAGTTTTTTTTTTGGTTATGCTTACCAAATTAAATGTTTAGATTCTAAGGCAATACTTTTACTGCAAAGACAATGAGAAAAGACTTTATTCTGCATTATAAAAAAAGAGTATTGGAGGTTGAACTAATTATTATTATTATTATTTTTTTTTTTTTTAAGTTGTGGAGTGGTGGTGGTTTTAACCCAGCTGCATACAATTCAGTGGTTAGTCTGGAGTTCAGGCCTGCACTGTACTGTACGTCACACTTCTTTTTTTGAACATGTGTATACATTACATGACTTCCAAGTTCATAGAAGGGAGTTCATACCTAGCACGATATGTAGGTTGGCTTTCACCCTGTCGATGAAGAAGTTGTACATAGCGAGGGCGGTGGAGTCTATCTTCTTGCCCTCCATCCTGGCCACCCCCTGCATTTTCTCAATGATCTCAGCTCGCTCGTCGGCAGGGAAGATGTTGGGCACATCGCCCGTGTTCAGCAGCATGTTGATGTCCTCCACGAACGCCTCGTCTTTGATTTGGTTGTCGCCGAACAGGAAGACCGTGTTCTTGCCGGCGGCCCCGGCCTTGAGCATGACCTTCTTGAGGTCCTCCCTCCACTCGGAGGTGGTGTAGTTCTTGGTGATCTCAATCTGGAAGAGATCGAAGTCGTTGATGAAGGTGGCCAGCTTGGTGGCGCTCTGCCGTCCCGATCCACCGATGCCAACAAGCAGCAAGTGCCCGTTGTCCTGCTTCAGCACGCGGCAGATTCGGGAGATGTGCTCGATTGCAAACTTGAACATGACCAGGGACATGGGCGCCTTGCTGACGTTGTTGTACTCATCCAGGTAGTATTCCATCACCCCGGTCAGCTGCTTCAGGTCGGTGATCTCATCATAAGCCTTCACGTCAGAGTCCGGTTTAAAGTAGTCCCCGAAGAACAGGCTGCGGATGTTTTCGTCGTTCACTTTCCCTGATGGTGTCAGGTGGCTCAGCAACTGAGTAAAAAAGAGAGTTGTTAAAATTTGTAAAAATAAATAATAGAAATAATAATAGTAAGTAAGAAATTATCTTAAGTATCCACTGATTTGCTGTGGATTTACATATATCTTGCATACAGTTATTTACTTTATTACATATTTGCAAATGCAATGCCATCAAACCTCCTAAAGTGACTGTACATTACCTTATCCACACTCTGTTTGAAATAACTTGACGTCCTCTCCTTGACAATGTTAAAGAAAGTGAGTCTGTCGTTGCCATCAATCAGCCGGTCATAGAAAACTCGGTACACTTCGTGAATCCAGAGCCTGATGAGCTTGTCTCCTTCCTAACAAACAGAGAGACCACATTGGGCTTTTCGGTCCTTATAAAAGCTATACAACAGTAAAGTAAAGCATACTAAAAGCATGGTACAAGCAGGGAGAGGTATCATAAAGCATATTAAAAAACATGGCAAACCATGATAAACTATGGTAGATGCACAGTAACCATGTGAAAGGCATGATACTAAAGGGTATCATGTAACTTTTATAAGGGGTATCATAAATACTGTAAAGGGCTCTGGAGCGCACTAAGATGTCTAATATGGGCGTTAGGACTACTGGAAATATGACTTTTTGAGGTGCATTCATTTTTAGAAGAAGCCTTCAATAAATGAAAATGAACCTTTATGTCAAAGTCAATCTTTAATTAAGGAATTCTTGAGTTGCTGCTACAGTATAATAACTCGACTTAAATGTGTAAAAGGCATGTCAAGTCACCACACCATTTTGCTCTGAATGGACTATAAAATACATCATTGCATTGCTGCAGTATTTGTTCATGTTCTTAATACATGTAATGTGTTATTCTTATACATCTTATAGAAATAATGATTTTTTTCTTTGCAAAGAAATTTGTTGCCTACCTGCAGGTGAGTGTGTGGACACAGTAGGACTCCTCGAATCACACGGGAAAAGTCTCTCAGATTGAATATATAGTGGGATTTGGAAGGGGTGGGGAGGAAGTTCTCCATAGCCGCTGTGTAGACAGCCATGGTTGCCTGCACCATAATCTTACCCAATCTGAAATACAGCACAGTTCATCACTTATTCATTTTCCTGTCTAGGTTAGTGTAAAAATTATTTTAAAAAAATATAATAAATGTGCTTTTACCTCGAAAACGAGGCATCAAATCCCTTGCTGAAATGCCAGTCGACAATGGAAGTAAAAATCTTACTCAAGGTTTCATCATCAAATGAGTCAATAGAGATAATGTTCAAGTGACGGGTGAAACGACCTGCATTAAACAAAATAGTTCCGTGTTCTTAAGTATATTGTGGTATCATTCTTTTAACATACCTTAAACAAATGTCTATGATTTTGAAGTTATAATAATCCATGTAGTACATGTATTTTGAGTTTTTGGATATATACTGTGGCAACCACTTTGTTGGGTCCCTATTTAAATTGTGAAATGACACCCCTTAAGTGAAACACAAGGTTCTAACAAAGTCTTTATGCACATTCGTATGTACATTTTGCAGTGTTCTGTACCTGTAATGTCATTCCTTCCTCCACCAGGTGGACCCATAGCGGACATAAACAAGACATCCACAATATCCATCCTGGATGTGTCTTTTCTGTCATACCAGTGGGCGTGATCTATCCACTGTCTGAGCAATTCAATAGGGGGCTGTGCTCCATACACTTCTTTCGCAGGCATGTTTAGATCATCTACACAAAAAAAAAAAAAATTGTATTAAAGGGCATCTACATATAGAGTAAAAACTTTGAAAAGATAATGATTTGTAAGTATTTGTAAGGTTTCCTTACCCACGTACACCACTGTCTTCTTTCCCACAGGAGGGCCGAACATGCCCTTCCGTCTGCGGTCCAGTTTGGCCATGATAATGTCCTGGGTCTGGTTGGCGGAGGTCCTGGCCGAGAAGTTGATGCAGTTGGGGGTGTACTTTTCCTTGGGCAGATGGACCAGGAAGTTGTTATTGATGGCTGATTTCCCTGTGCCTGTGGGGCCCACAAACAGCATGGGCACCTCATGAGCCAGGTATGTCTTCAAGAAGAAGCTCTGACGAGCCGTCTCCATGGTCGGAATGATGAGATCAGAGACCTTCGAGAGGAAAAAACATAGTCAGCATGCAAAAGTTTCCCCGTGCACTGGAAGATATTTAGCAATACTACAAGAATCTAATGTAGATTGTTGATAGATTAAAGGGAAGCATCAGAGCAATGACTACCTTTGCACCAGCAGCGATGGTAGCCTCTTCTTTTGTGATGTAGTCAGTCCAGGTGTTCCACTGCCCAGATGCTTGCTTGTGGAAGTAATAATCATATACGGTCCCTGTTGATTTTTAAAGAAGACTTTATTTTAGGCTGCTTTCAATTTTTTTTTCATATTAATACTACTCACAACCCACATTATATTTAATCTATATAAATTATGAAATATTTGTATATTATCTATAAACATGTCAAATTATATTGTGTTTTTGCTCTTCCACTTAGACGGCTGAGTTGAATAAAAATGAAATGCCAAAAAAATATATATATATTTGCTGTACTATGAAAGAATGACCTCGTTCAGGAAAGACGTTGTTTTTAGTAAGCTTGACGCTCTTTGGGCGCGGATTCTTGTCGTCCATGCCCATGATCACGCTGCGGTAGAACACATCAAACTTTTTCCTGCTCTCCCCGCTGATGGTGCCGCCAATGGTCCAGACAACAGCAAAGAGGAAGAGCCCCTGCAGCCACAGGGTGATCTGCTGGCTGGACATCGGCTCCTTCCCATCCTTCCCAGAATCGGCAACCTCATCTGAAAGCACAGTGAGGAGAGCAGCCTTTTAGCTTGTATCTTTAATACAATTGAACAATTGTATTAAATAGTATAGTATTTTAACTATACTATACTTTTTACTTCCTTCAGCCTTTTGTAGTTATCGGTATTCTCCACGTCCAGTACCTCCAAGCCAATAACATTAATTCAGCACAGGCAAGTAATTACATGTTTAAATAAGCCATGGAAACCACAAAGTCACCCTTACCCTTGGGTTCTGTTTTTGGACAACAGGTTTTTATTTTGTAAAAGGCTATGGGGACAGCTTTAGGGCTGGGTAGATCACACATGCTATCTAAACCACTATTGAGCAGCCTTGCAAAGCTCAACTCCCAAATAGAAAAGATTTCCACGGGGCAATTGTTGAAGTTCCCTCTGTTACAGGCACATTGGATGGCTGTAAAGTTACTACCTACCCAAGAGACAGGTGTACAGTCTCATCATGCTGTAAGCCAGGTGAATAGGGGAGGTCTGCACCAGGAATTTGCATTCGTGACGAATGAACTCCAGACTGGGCTGCACCAGCCAGTTAAACATGTCATTGACCTACAATTACGAGAATAAGAGGCATAAGTTACTACATGCTTTGCAGATTTCACTAAGCTATTTGATTTGACAGTAGGCATTACAAGCCTACATAAAAAGTTAATTAGGAATTCAATCATTTTAATGTAAAAAACTGGACAAGTTCATTGGCATCACAAACAAGTATTTATGAGACAGCATTCTGCAGTACAGAATACAGTGGGTCAGTACTGGGTTAACAGGTTTAGAAGAATCCTGAACATAAAAAAAAATGCACTAGAATGAAAGCAAACATCACATTAAAACATTTTTATTATGAAACTGGAGTAAACATTATGACCTCCATTTACATTCTGATCTGTAATCTTATAAAAAAAAATAAAAAGGGGGATTCATGAGGTTTGGGTTTCCAATTCCATAGAAAATCTACAGTGAGAAAAATTATTTTCTGGAATATTTCTAGTGAAACGAGCACAAAAACATGCATAAATGACCAATGCTATTACTGAAGAATATATACTGTAATGAACAAGGAAAACCAACATATGACTCTTGAGTATGAGTATCACAAATCATATGAAAACCCCTAAATAAACACAAATAATCTGTAAATTAAAATGAACAATAAAGTAAATTATAACATAATGATCGTAACTTTGATTTAATCTTTTGGTTATTTGTAAATTACCATCACAAGTTGCCTATACAACCTGTTTAATCTGTTTGAAAGCATGCACTGTATATATTGCCTGACTTCAAAACAAGTGACAATGAACCTACAATAAAAGCAGTATTTTTATACCCTGAGAAGAATTCTGAACAAGAACAATAAGGGTTTTTATTGTGTGTAACCTTCTTTCTTATTATACCAAATCCCATTACATCTCCCCTGTGACATTACAAGATGTTTTGATGAGAATCACAGCATCAACTCTACTACAGATTACAATCTCCCTCCAATGCAGGCTTAATAGAAATCTGCTGGGTTTAGATCTCTGATCTATTCTTACACTACTGAATAATACTGGTCTTAATGCATTCCTCTAAAAAAGTACATACATGGTAAATGAAATAAATAGCACTCTGTTATAACAGGAAACCCCTGTTTGAATGCATCTCTATTGCAATTAACCTGAGCAGGCACATGGGTCTGTTGCAGACTCCTATCCAATTACTGACCATATGCACCTCATTAGTTTATAAGATCTGCCACGTGTCTCAATTCTCTGCTCACCAGTTCTCTATGCTCATCACTAAGTGTCTGTGGAAGCGTGTCCATGTAGGAATCTCTTAGTGGGCTCCAGCCTAGCTGATGAGGCTCCATGTAGATCATTCCACACCTGAACAGAGATCGAAACATAACATCTTTCAGATCTGTGCACACCAACCCAACTGATCTTTTTTACGATTCATTAATCTGAGCCTACCTGCTCACAGTTGCAGGAGAGGCCTGCTCCAGATCTGCCGGTTCAAATATCAGGCTCATCTTTGCACTCATTTGGATGATCTCTCCACTCATTAAGCAGAGCTAAAAAGACAACAGCCAGAGGACAGCTCTTACAACAGCATGGGTCACCTTAGCCATGTCTATTGCAACAAAAATGTAACCATAAGGACATTTAGGGGTTGAAGCAACCTTTGTGTAGGTTTGGACATCTAAAAATATTTTTGCATATTTTTTTTATTTCTTTGGTATTACCGTCACAGAATTCATATCTTTTTTGACTTCAACATTACAGATTTCTTTCTGAACCTCTAAACATACCTGAGGTTTATATTCTTAATGATTTATATCACCAACCAAAAACTACCATCTCTCATTGGCATTGATGCTTTGGTTTTATTTCTATTTTCTAGGTGCTTTTAATTAATTTGTTTCTTAAAGTTCTGTACTCATCTTCAATTCACAGTTCTCCAATTCACTTAAGGAATATGGCTGGTGTAGCCTTATTATGCATCGGGTTCTAATTACGGTTATTACAATTTGTACCAGACAGGTGTGAATATAAACTAAAGACATTGATACTTCTAAAATAATTAACGTTCGATGAGTTCAGATTTCAAACTCTCAGTACCTTCTTATTATCATCCAGCACAGTATTCATATTTTCGATCCACACAGCATCCACGGGACCATCAAATATGATCCACTGCCTGTCTTCGGAGGTGGAGCAGGCTTGGTCACGGAAGGTGGTTGCGAGAACCCCATCTGTCCATTCGTGACTGACCGGGTCAAAGCAGCCATACAGCTGACCCATGGTGATGGCCTTGGGGTTAATAATTCTGTATTCCACCGCAAACTCATCCATGAGCTTGGCTATAATACATAAAATAAATTATATATATATATATATATATATATATATATATATATATATATATATATATATATATATATATATAGTTAATTAAATAAAAAGGGGCAAACTGGGTTTTAAGATGCAAAAGAAACAAGTTAGATTAGGTTTAATGCATTTTGAAAAAACAATATGTTAGCATTGTATAGCCTTCTTTAAAAATAGCCCCATTACCAGGATTAGCTAAAATAATAGTTCTAGGCATTTTAGATGCTGTGTGACAGTATCTTTGTGTAACCTAGATGCTTGTTCAAAATGTATGGGCAATTTGTAACATAAAGATATAATTCTCAATATCTTTATGTGGAGTGAAATCTGTCATGTGATATATAACATGATGTTGTTTACCTGCATAAATATCACTCAGGGCTCCAGCTAATACTTTATAAGCGCAGGTTTTTCCACCCATGGGATCACCGACAATCATGAATCCGTGACGTACCAGCATCATCTCGTAGATCTAATTGGACCCAAAACAGGACTGGCTAATGGTATAGTTGATAACATAACATCCTGATTACACCCCTTAGCTCACTTCAAATCTAGCATTTCTCATATACATCTGACCTTCTGGGGCAGCTATGAGCTTTCAAGTTCCATGGGGAAGGAGCTGTAGAAATGCAATGGCAGCAAAAATACATTTTACACTAAAATTAGTTAGTCTTTAATTAAATTGCTTAAGTTTCCCACATAGTTGCTGTGTGTACATATTAAAAAATATCTTCAGTTTTCAACTAATTTTTTTTGTGCTTATAAAATGCTTTAGTCCTACCTTCTAATATAGTACCTTCCACATGCACTACTTCATATCTACAGGATAATACTTTTTCAAAGACACAATATAAATATATAGTAACAGTGTGTATATAGATAAAACATAATGCTTTGTTATCAACACAAACCTGAATCATCTTTCCAATAAACCATGGCACAGGCTGAAGTTTCATTCTCTTGATATTGTCATCCAGAGCCTGCAGTAAGACTTCATAATCTGGTTTCGGAAGCACTACCCCTGGGAACAGGTCAGAGATAATACCCTGGGGGAGAAAAGGAAGTGAAAAGAAAACCTTAAAGACCGCTTTATGATCTCCATACAAAACCTACTGTTGGAGCAACTTCTTCAGCTATATTCCTTTTATCAACTGAGTTCAAGACAACAGCGTGTTTCCACTGAGGTTGAATTCTGACACTTATGAATTGATGTTCAAATGCACAGGGTTTTTTTTGTTTACCTTTGAAAAAATACGATCATAAAGAAAACCATGTCAATTTCTTGTATGTCTATTTGACTGACTCTGCCAAAAAACATCAAGGTACCTTGGAGGTCCAGCAGTGATGGGGCCAGGCGCAGATGGAATTATTGATATAATAATGACTTATGTGACCTGGTTAGCTAATTATAAACCAGTTCATAAGTGCACAAGTTTCTAGTCTGTGTTTATTTAATCTATTGAAAATGTGAAGTGTTTTAGAATTAATTTAGTCGTTTTATGAATAATGTGGAATATTCCAATTCTATCTGTGTTAAAAAATATATATAACTACAATAATAATAATTCTCTGCCTTGTATTCAGAATGTTCCACTATCCATAATGCAGGGATGCCCTTTTATAGTACCTTATAACTGGTATGCTAGTGAAACTGCATGATGGGGCAAATGGGAGCTATGGCCATACCATTGAATAAATCATAACGAGGGAACACTATATTCTTTTGCAAAAAAGTAATGAGTGTTAGTAAAAAGTAAAAAAAATTCTTCTCAAGTACAGATTTTTTACCTGAAACAGAGGTACATCTTGAGCCAAGAACTTGGCTAAGTTGACGTCCAACAGAGCTCTGAGCAGGAGGACACTCTCGTTTTCCTGCTGGTACTTCAGTTTTAGGTTCCCCGCTGCAGTCAGGACCGATTTGACTGCGCGCATGCCATAGTCATAGTGGTGCTGGGATGACAGCTGCTCAGAGCAGAGGCGGTAGGTGGCCACAATTTTCTGGGCAAGGCTGCGATTGAGAATAAAAACTATAAGAAATAATGTACAGACAACTGCACACAATAAGAGCGCACCATCATTCTATCAAGGAGTTTCGCTCAATTGTGAAATCTTTTTTTTTGTTTATCATTTGAACTAAGGCACTTAATTTCATGGGCTTCTACAGTGAACACTGAGCCTAAATTCTGTATTGAACTCGGACAGAAGGTACCTTCTTGAGTCAATAAAGCCCATGGAGTACAAGGAAATTTCCCCAATCAGTGCGTAGTCAGGAACCATCATAGCAACAGTGCGGAACAGAGCCTGCAAAATAACAACCATGATAACAACGAGTTTGTTTTATGTATCTTCATGATCATTAATGAGAGATGGAGCCCATTTCCGATTTTACCTTCAGATTGTCTGGCAGCTCTGCCCGTCCTGCATAGCCCGGGTTCATGGTGATGAAGACAGAACAAGTTGGGTTCAGCAACAATTCTGTTCCCTCAAACATGAACTTCTTCAGATCGCGGATTATGGCTTGTTGGATGCTAAGGATCTGCTGGGCAACTACTGACAGCACTTCAACCTGTGCACGAAACAGTGGCAATAAAGAATAACACAATGTGCAAATATGTTGAACCTGATTTACTAAGCTTTCGCTCCAGTGCAAAACAAAAACAGCAAAATTAACAAGTTGGGCCCAGTTTGTGCCCACGTTTGGACATACAAATATTCTAGTGTGCTGAAAAGCATAGTTTTGTTTTGTGCAGCTACAGACAACACATACCAAAGAGTCACAACTTTATCAAGAGACCTTGCAGAATAGCTAATACATTCTATAACATTTTTTTCTAGTTATGCAAGTTATGCAAGCAGCAGATCCATCATTTCGATCTGGGCTCTTACCTCAATCCGGTTGAACTCATCGAAGCAGGCCCAGGCTCCAGACTGTGCCAATCCTTTGAAGAATTTACTCATGGCTTTGTAGTCCAGCCCATCAGAGCAGTTGAAGACCACGCACTTCAAACACAGGAAAGATATGTCAATGGAGGGAACCTCATTAATTTACTAAATGTATTGAATACTGTTTTTTTACTACATAATATATGTTGTCTTGAAACACCTGAAAAAATATTATAATACTATGTATCTAAAATGAAAGTGAGGGGATAAGCTTGAATTTAAACACAAGGACAAATACATCCTTATTTTGGAGTCTTTTTTTAAAACACATTAAAAGAAGGAGTAAAACACAAGGTGGCAGAGCATTCAGTTGTCTCAGTCTTGAGTAAAAACACATTTATATAGCTTAGCAATTGAAACATTATGTAAAAGTAATTAAAAGATGATCTGCTTGGGAATTGCTTTGGAATGATAACGCCCCTTCACAAAACTCTGTTCCAATGTAACAATGTAAGTTTATACAATGCACACATACTGCACATACACGCAACACTATGTGTGTTTTTGTGAAAAGATAAAAAGACAAGGAGTTGCTAAACAGTTGACCTGCATTGCACTGCTGGTGGTTTACATTTAACTTGACTCTATTGTAATTTTTGCACCTGAACATCTAAATTAATAGCAAGTATTGGGACTGTATTGGTATACAGGTTGTCCCGATGCATGCTGGGTGGCTGAGTGCTATAATTCAGTATACTTTACATGACTGGTACCTGCTTGGCGAGAGCTTTAGCCAAGTCCTTAGTGGTCTCAGTCTTTCCAGTCCCAGCAGGGCCCTCGGGAGCCCCTCCTAGGTTCAGCTTCAAAGCTCCCATCAGTGTCCTGTGCGTTCAATTACACATGCAAATAAAAAAGCATCAAGAGGAAATATTTTGTATATTCATGAGCTGCATTTTAACGAGCAAAATATACTTTTTCATATAGGAATTTAAAGTGTCTATTAGAAACTTCTCTAGGTTATGTCCATGGTGCTTCTGGTGTTTTTGGTCTTCGTATTCTTGAAGTGATAAATAGCATAAATGTGCATGCTATCAGCTATGATCTATACCAGGAGTGTCACTCCAGTCCTCAAGGGCCTTCTGGCTTTCATTCCAACTTAAGCTCTCAATTAACACAATTGATCAAATTGTTTGTTCAATTGGACATATTTAATATTTTGCAAGGTCTTTTACAGTTGTGATTTTAAAAAATGCACTTGGTTTAATTTATACCACTTATGAAACATTTTGAGGCCTGGAGAGAAGTGTTACATTTGTCCAATTAATCAAATAATTAGATCAATTAAGTAATTCAGAGCTTGGATGGAACTAAAGCCCTCCAGGAACCCCTTAGCTATACAGACATATAATCAAATAAAATACTGGTCTGAAGGTAAGGAGCTGTGCAGCAAATGGTAGCCTGAAGTTCTTGTAAAACTAAAAGAATTTAAAAAAAAACTGTCAGGGGAATGGATAACCAGAAGTAAGCAACGTAAAGGTAAAAACAGATACAAATCACCTAAAAAATAATGCAGAAGAAAAACACTCACCTGTAGCACCGGTCAGTAAGGGGGGTGATGACCAGACGGGGGGAGTTTCCCAGGTACTCGTACCCATACTTGACCTCAGTGGTAATCATTCGGACCTTGACGTCGCTGTCCAACCAGTAGTACCTCAGCTGGGAGATCCACTGGAAGTCATTCAGGCTGGAAACCTTATCCTGTGCTAACTTGGCGACCACATCCCTAGCTGGAAGGAAACGGGGGAAACAGGTCAGCTGATAATCAATCACTTATTTTTGGTTCTTGTACTGAACACTAATTGGATCACTCTTCAGCTAAACAATGACAAATGCAGTGCCTTTTGTCCTTGGATGTTAAGTAATACAATTGACAAGGTTATGCAGCAATCTACAACTAATATGTGTGCTTAACAAGTCAAGATACACAATGTGCATGCTTAACTATCGACTCACTACAAACTCTTGTCATCTCCAAAAACAATAGGATTACTGTGATTTAAAATTGCATTTACACTTACTGTGTCCCTGCTTGACAAAAGCTAATTTTCAATAAGTTTTATTTTTAGCAACTTATATCTTGTGGCTGATTAACAATACTCTGCAGTGAATTATGCTCTTTTTATATAGTTGTACTGCAGTTATCTCACTCTGGGGCTCTATAATACCGCTTCAATATAACATGAAAATATAATAAAGATAACAGTGAATCAGTATTCTTAATTGCGTTCCGTGGGGCATCTTTGAGCCTTATTGCAAAAATGCAGAGCCGCCAGGTTTCCATACCCCTCCAAAAACCCTCTTTGTACCAAATCTGAACCAGCTGTGATTCTTTCTGATTAAATTGATTCAGCCCTGCGGTGCATATTGATCTCAGTGAGAATACTTAGAATTATTTTTGCACAAATCAAAGGCAAGGGAAGAGAATTACCATGTACATCAATGACTGTAAGAGCCCCAAGGGTCATACGAGCACCGCCCGGAAGCTTCCCTCGGACTAACTCCACAATTTCACTGATCTGCTCGTTGCTTTTCTTCAAGTATTCCTTTGGAAGGAAATAAAAACAATAAAGGTAGAGCAGTAACATGAACAAACAGTAATCCAGTGGTTTAGCTTTGATTTGGAAAGAGGTGTTCTTTGACTGGTGAATTGTTAATCAGAGTGAGAGCAGTAATCCTCATAGTTACATACTGCATAGTGAACAGCAAAGGTGGACATTTGGTCAATGCTACTAGTATGCATTTTAGTTTGCAAATCGTATACATTTGTTTTTGTTGGAAATACAGGCAATCCCTTGAATCTTTAGTTCAATGCCCATTTGTTAACATAGCAGTGTCCCTCTAATGCAATCTTACCAAAAACAAAGGAAAGATAACTGACCAGTAATGTGTTCTGTTGAATAGCTTCTGACACTTCCTTGGTCCAGTAAATTGAGGACACACAGATTACCACCTGTCCTGGCCACTGCAGCACCCATTTCTTACGTGGAAGCTTAAAACATAAAAGTGTTATGTGAACAATTAGATGATGATGGTGATGGTGATGGTGATGGTGGTGATGGTGATGATGATGATGATGATGATGATGATGATAGTAGTATTATGAGCTTGAAAATACCACTTGTCCAGGGGACCGATCCTTTTGTACAGGCACTGCTCAAGCAAGCATATCATTAAAATAAATATTACTCTAATGTACCTGGACATATCCTTCAGTCCCATCCTGTATAACTTGTCTCACGCTACTAAGCATCGTTTCTTCCACTTGCTGAAGCCACTTCTCCACCATTCCCTGTAGAGATGTGTGTTACTAATTTGAGAAAATTGGCCAAAAAAAAGATCACAACACAGAAATCTTTCAATTTTGGTTCCATGTACTATACAAGAAATGTTGGAAACTAGACATTTTGCAATTCAATGCCTGTCTTGTGTGCAAGAAAATGCAATATTGGTGTACCACTGTTAAGGTACCTTTGCTTTAGCTGGGTATATTTTCTTCACAAACTGAACCGTTTCTTTCTCTGAGCTGATCATGCCCGTTATTTCCATGTTGTCAGTGAACTCCAGCTTTGCAATCCCCTCGAAACACTTCTTCAGGTGGGGCTGAACTCTCAGGGGGTCCTTGGTTTCGGACAGAATCTCCAGAAGCTCATCATTTGATAAGAAAAAGAACCTGAGAGATTCCAGTAAGCAACAGGGGTTACAGAGACTGACTGGTATACATCATATTGTTCTAAATGGATAGTTCAATGCAATACCCATTCTTCAGTGCCTAAAAACATATCCCTTTAAAATATTTGAGGCATACCTAGAACAAGGTAACTGCCCTGAAGTTTCACAGTAGCCTATAGACTGAATAACGTATTATATAATCTAAACAGTTGATTTCAGCAAGCATTTAAACTATAGATTAAAGTAGTCTAAAATTATGAAGAATATCTGTATGTGTGTGCATTAGTTTTACTCTTTCTCTCCGACTTAAGGAAGTCTCCGGTTTCAGAAGGAATATGAGCTTCCCTCTGCTACGTGTTTATCGATTTCTGTTTGTTCTAAAGTAAGGTTTAAAACAGAATTTGTACCATACCTGGGGAAGAAGAGTCTTTTCTTTTCAAGGTAAGTGTTCAGTCCTTTTTGAATATCTTCCAAAAGCGCATTGGATTCTTGCAACCTTCCAAGCATGTTGGGCTGAGCAGTAGCCACCAACACTCTGGTGTCTTTCACCTAGCACGCAATCAAAAACAATTGCTCACTTCTCAAATTTTGTATCCAAGCATGACGAAGTTCGTTACATACTGTAAAGTGAATGACTTTGCATGTTCTGTGAAGAAGCAGCAGAGCCTTATACATATTCTACATGTGTATGTGCGTAATTCAATGGTGTTTTTTTATACTGTATAGGACATTGTCCTCTTTTAATATGTTAAAAGTAAATTTTACTGGCTTAGATTCTCAACCTGTTGTACCTGAAAAAATCCTCCAAATTTAGCTATTTTGCCCACCCCCACTTACCTAAACCATTAATCTGCTACACATGTGTCTTATATGGCATAATTAATAAACCACTGCTAAAGCCACTTTACACAAGTCATTTGCAATGGCAATACAACATGTTTTTGAGTTTTCAGTTTCTGCAATTTGGTCCTAAGCAGGCAGTGGTTTGAAAAGGTTGGGAATTAGTGGTCTAGTGGAATGTTAATTTGGTTTCAGTGGGTCTTCAGATAAATACTGAATGTTAATCAGCAACATTTGTCTATTGCAGGCCTCCACTTACTGATTCTCCTATGATGTCCTTCCAGTAACTGTCTACAATGCCAAACTTCCTGCCCTCCTCTGGCATCTGAGCAATGATGTCTTCAGAGCTAAAGATGGGCTCCAGGTAGAGCCAGGTTGCCTGACACTTCAACATGGCATCCAGAATGTCCTGCATCAAAAGCAGCTTCTCCTCCCATTGCTACAAAATAATAATAATAATAATAATAATAATAATAATAATAATAATAATAATAATAATAATAATAATAATGCTTTTCCTTTCTATAAACTGCAAAAATAAAACAAGTATTCCTCGAGATAAGCATCAATCCTAAAAAGGCAAGGGAACCTTGCTCACTATATTACAAGCTTAATGCTATGCAACTGTATGAATTTACAATGTATACTATTGCTTTTAGATCATTCTTATATTCATGTTTATATTCTATTATATATACATGTATACTTTTAGGAGATATAACACATACTATTGTAATAAAAAGTGTAAATAGTGTAAATAAGCCTGTAAATAAGCATTGCAGCCTGTTGCATTTATTCTCCAAACAGTAGTTCTCATTTCAGTGTCCAATTTGTTGTATTAACTAGGCTGGTGATGAATCAGATTCTCTGTGCACTTTCTGTACCATTGAGCTATCAGCTTTGTGATACAATAAGCATTTCACATACTTGAGCTGCAGGCTGTGTCTGCCTTCCTGCTCAGCTTTATAGTTATCTGATCTTGAGCTAAATAAAACAGTCGTACTACATGATACATTTTCTCCTACCTTGCACTCTGTTTCAATTGGTTTGATGTATGGAGACCCACGCATCGTCTGTGCTTTGATAACATGGTCATCGAGCAGTACTTGTATATCATCAACTGCAGACAGAATTTGTGTGCCCTACCAAAACAAAAAAGCATGTTCTGGCTTTAGAATTGCATATTAAAGAGTAGCAGGGTTCTGAAAACAATATCACTATCAACCATTTCTACTGAGATCTGATTGAACCTGCTCGCAGAGGTAATGGAGGGCAATCATCCGAACAGCTTGCTTATCATAAACAGTTTCCAATACAGGTTTCCCAGTCGGTGGTAACTCAGCATTGGCTAGCCACATACATTTGGATGGTAGCTGCTGTTAATACTTTAACTTACCGTGTCCCTGTATTTGGTAAAGCCAAAGCATGCATCAGCCCATTCCGATTTCATCTTCTCCATAGCTTTCTCCAAGGAATATTCTTTGCTTGCAGAAGCACCGATTTCATCCAGCCTAAGAATATAAATAGGAATAAACTAGGGGGTTTCAAATATTTATATAGACATAGAAAATATACGTTTACTACAGGTATGTTAAAAAAGGCAACCGCAAAATAGGAACTGAAAACTTAGGCAAAAGCAAAGGCCTTAGGCTATTTCACAATTTCAGAGGTATGTTATCTAAGACACTCACAGAAGCCGATTGCCAAGGTCTCAAGTGACTCATGAAATACACATCACGCACCTTTTCTTTTAATCTAGAGAATGATGTATATTGTATTTTAAAGTCTGATTATGTAAGAAAGACCTGCGCTCTACTGTACGTGACAGTTCTCTCAATCAAGAGAGTAATGTGGGCTCAATAATGACTTACATAATTTGCCTGCAACAAAAAAAGGTATTTGAGCACTTGATTCCTGAATGACTCAAACCACTGATGCTTCACATATTCCAGTAAGAATGTGTATACAAATAAATATACGTTTTTTAATGAAGTGTCCACAGCAGAAGAGAATGTATTTGTTATCAACAACTAGCATTCATCCATTAAACACGCCACAGTTTTATGCATACTGTATAGTAGTTTAAACAATATCTAGGTTTACTGATTTCAGATATATAATGAGTAGATAAAATGCTTTTAATAAAAAATAAATAAATAAATAAACAGTGAAAAAGAAATTAACTGCAGGTCTATACACAATTTTATTATCCATCAGCACAATTTTATTATCCATCAGCAAAATCTATTATTCAAGGCTTTAAATCTTTTGGTTGAGTGTGCATTATACACTGTAGACTTCTTACTTGTCGATGAACTTGGCAAGTCCGTATTCCACCATGTTCAACAAGGACGTGTCAGCCTCAGGTTTCAAATCAAACCCTACAATCTCACTGATCTGAAAAAGATGCAGCACATGAATCATTCAGCATCTCTTTTTCTGAAACCCAACAGCTCTCGTTTTAAATGACTCTAATTGGCTGTGTGAAAGTAATTTAACGCTGCATTGCAAGATTTTAGATAAAGGCAGCATCCTTAAAAAACAGTATTGCAATCTTCTGTGTACAATGCGTAGTTTATACATAAAGATAACTTGGAACTAATGACCACAAGTTCCTAACGATTTTCAATTAAATTGCATATGAATAACATATCTTCTGGACTAAGAAATACCTCTGACATTAATCAAGAAAAAACACTTTAAATCACATTGGTGCTGACCTATCACAATTCAGTATATTCAGTGTAAATGGAAATGTATTTAGTCACCTTTTCCCAGTGCCTCTGCTTTATTCCAGGGTTGCAAATCGTTGATAGGATGGGGAGGTACTGTTTAAACTTGTCGATCTTGAGTTTGATGCTGTCCGCTACCCGCCTTGGCCCTGGCAGGTCTGAGAGTGTTTTAGTGAGCTTGTACACTGTCCTCCACATGTTCCCTATCTCTTCATTGATATCTTCAGCACTGAGCTTCAAGAATGGACCTACAAGATGGGAGGCAAAATCGAGTAAATACAGTAAAGATACAGGCTTTTCATTTAATAAGCATAACACAGTTTGGAAACAGAAACAGCGCTAACAAATATATTTTAGAGTGAAAAAGCTGTCAGGGTACTGACCATTCAGCCAGAACTCAGACTTGGTATGGAAGTTATAGGCTGTTGTCCAAAGCTGGTCGTAAGGCTGCTTATTTGCCATTGTGGTCTGAAGTAGTGGGAACTGACTCTGTTCTCTCTCCAGCAGTGCCTCTTCCTTATTGATATCCTTTAATCACAAAAAAGCAAAAATCAAGACAAACAGAAAGACAATCTGTTTCTTTAAAAACGACACTGTTTTTGCTGGCTCTACTAAAGAAGGATTTTCATGTTATACATTTTGTTTCTTCACAGCTGCTTTCAAGGATCCTGATCAGCACTAATCTCAGACTACCTAAAGTAACATTGAATAGTACAATGTAGTACACGTTAAAGAATAAGTAGCTGGGTTCCGAAATGTGTTGTGTTGCTACAACTGTTAAAATAACGTACCTGTAATTTTTCTTTTCACTGTTAACATCCTGACAACTTTTTAACTTAAAACTTTAAAGTCTGTTTCAAAGCTCTTTTCAAAATGGCTGCTCTAGTGCACCGATAGTGTAAGGATTATTGCCAACATTGTCAAACAGGTAATACAGCAATAACGATCCATGGATGTTAACAATGAAAAAAAAATTACATGTACGTTATTTAGCAACACGTGGGGACGTATAATGCTATATTTTTCAGAACCCCGCTACTTACTCTTTAAGAACCACTGCAAAAAGAGCAGTTCTAGATACAGCTATTCTATGTATCTTACATGACAGCGACAAATGGGGAAAAAATAGCTTTCCTGTATAAATAATTTATAAAATATGTTCAGACATGTTCATACCTTTCTACGATAAGGAGAGAATGCGACCTCACTATAAATGTGACCTTGGTCTCAATGAGAAATATCCCAATTCACTTGTAAAATAAATACAAAAAGATAAATTAATTTTGAGCCCTCACCTCCAGCTCTGCCAGAGCATTATCCAGACTGCTGGTTAGCTCACTCAGCTTGTCCACGTTGTTCTTCATCTCTTCCGTGCTCATCAGCTCCTTCTTCCTGAAACTCTCCACTCCCTTGTTGTACACAACAAGTTTCTTGTCAAACTCTGAAATCCTGTTGTCAGGACACAGTTCAGATACATGAATTACAAGCAAGTTATGAAAATTCCAGCATTTCATTCTAGTAGCTCAATCCTTTCTAAATAGAAAAGACGAGTTAATGTTACAAAACTAGACACAGTGAATTTAAAAATACCTGAGTCATTTAATTCAGTTCCTGACTTCTCTTTGTTTTCTGAGTTCTTTAAGATTTGCAACTTCAACTGGTATCTTTCTCCTTTCAGACAAAACTGTGCTAATTACACTTTTAAAGTAAATGGCTTTGTGCCCCCCCCCCCTTAATTCTTTAAAACTCTTTCTTTTCTTTAGAAATGTGCTTTTCTGAATAAGTTAGATACAATTTTATAAGATCTGTCAAACAGGCAAGATTATGGAAATGACTCATTCTTGCATAACCATGAAAAATAAGATGAATGAGAGTGTAATTTGCTATAGACCATTGAATCAAGGCCAATCTCTTAGTACAATAGGTCAATCAACAGAAGGATTGTAGCAATTGTCTCTAAAACCAGCAATTCGTAATTACTTTTTCAGAAGGCTTTCCTCAGCATGCTCTCTCCGGACCGCCAGGCGACTCCTGTTCAGCTCAAACACAGCCTGGATCTGGTCTGGCCAGTAGAAGACGCAGCTGTTCAATTTAACATCCTCGTCTTGAATAAAAGATAGCAAAAACAAAAACAAAGATTTGGAAATGCAATCAGTCATTAATAATATAATTGATTCTAATCTTAAAAAAAACAAAACTCTGTGCACATGTGCAAAACAAGATTTAAAAAATTAAACAGCAGGAACCTTTACGAGTTCAAATCTATCCCTTACAAGACAAGGTAGCGTATTCCATGAGGAATTCCAGTCTGCTGGCTGCTTCGTAGATTTCATCCTTCAGTTTGTGCACAGTGACTTCACTGGCCACTTTGAGGTACTCTGTGAGAGCGACCATCTCCTCTGTGCTGTTTGGGATGGTACTGATCTTCTCTGCTATCTCATCATACCGCCGACAAACACTACAGTAAAACAACATTTAGTGAAACCTTCTGAATTCTATTTGTTTGCAACCAATATATACGGGTGTTTTCCTACAAAATCAGATAAAATGTTAGGAGCTCTTTATCTATTAAACATAACGAGCAAAAGTCAGTTGGGGAGTTTATCACACTGTTTCCGTATTATTTGGCCACAAGTCTTCCATGTTATTAAGACGATTCCTGCAATGGTGAAATGAAAGTCTGGTTAGAGAAGATTTATTTCAAGGACCTAGATCCTATATTGTGTTGTTTCAGAGGGTGCATGATTATTAAAAATAATATACGTTTCCAACTTGAGTGCCTATACCTCTTATTTAGCTCTCTGTTTTCATCCACCTCAAACAAAATCAGTCTCTCCTTGAGCTTCTCTGCTCGAACACACAGGTCTACGTTCAAGCTCACAGCGTCCAAGCAGAACACAGCCAGGGGTACAGTTATGTGCAGAGAGCTAATTTCCTTCTGCAACTTATGGATACCTTCAATTTTCTGCAATACAAAAAAAATTCAGTCCTGTTAGTAATGTTTTTCTATTGTATTAAATAATTGGTATAGCAGTAAGCGGGGACACTGGCTCTGTTGGGGAGATTGATTTGAGCACATTGTACGTACTTGCATTATTTTGTACATAAACATGTCTTTCAGGAGTGTTTTCAGGAATTCTTATTGTTGAGATTCTGAGCTCTGATTGCAAATGTTGCTTCACATGAAAGGTTCTATATAAATATTTATTTTATTGTATTGTATCTGTATTGGCAGTTGAAGCTGAATTAATTTTTAACCATGGTACATTAAATTAATTGCAGGTGACATGTGTAGCAATTGTCCAAATGTGGAAAGCCCAAGCAACAAAATCAAAACAGCCTTGATCTGAGCAATTTGGACACAACGGCTGTAGATTATCACGTGCAAATAACTGCTAAAACAAGTGTAGTTCATGACTGAATGTTTAAAATTGTGGACTGTCAGGAAAATAAGAACCTGAAATTTGACTCTTGATTCATTAACTTTGGTCTTACACATATAACTCTAAATCATACTATATAATCTACCAAATTATTGCATTTGTTTATTAAATATAAATCATTCGAGTATGAAATCTATTTTTGAACAGTAAAGGTATTGAGCTCTGGAAAAGGGGATTTTATTTCTAAATTTAAAAAATATTGCAAGTGTCTAGTTAGGAATCAAATTAGATTGCAAGGCTTAGAACCTTTATTAAAAAAAATCCACTCAGTTTCAATTTTTTATTAAGACTGCTATTATTAGTTTATTTGGCAGATGCCTTTATCCAAGGAGACTTACAGGTGTTACAGGGCAGTACAGGGTTACAATGCAAGCTTAATATTTAAATACAGTGTAGTTTACAGTAAGTGCAAATAATACTACTGAAATACAATATGAAATAGGATGCAACAAGTTAGGGTTACAACAAGTTATATCTACAATTACATATTAGTGGTGCAATAGTGCATCAGCTGAGGATCCAGTAACATGGTTCCTAAGTCTACATGTGCAATTTAAACAGGTTTTACCTCAATTTGCCTGTTAAACACATTTCCTCCACTAGCCAGCAAAGAAAAGAAAACAGTAGCCCATCATAGTTTATTTAAAAAATGCACGGTATACAACATTGATGTAGCATTTAAATTTCAAGACCACTCCACTAACATACTTTGCTTAAAATATTTTCTAAACAAAGCTGTTACAGCAGGGGAAAGGCAGGCAAAAATCAAGCACATCCTATCCACTTCATTTGCTAAACTTAAATAAACAGCCAACAAAATAATGATATACCGTACAGACGAAAATAAAATATACCTGTGCTGGGGAAAATAAATATTGCTGGGGAAGGGCTACAATAATAAACAATACGACTTCCAACAAACACTAACAGAGAAAACACCACGACCAACAACTAGACTTGTTCCCAGCGAAAGGAAGTGGTATCATAATATGAAACTTTAAAAAATATATCTAACTCTACTGACACTATCGGTGTCAAAATGTAATGGGCATACAGGCGCTCAGTGTCTTCTGGGAATAGTAGTTTATCTGGAAAATGCTGAAAGGTGTTTCCAATCAGAAGAAATGCAGAAGAAAACTACAACTCTCATCATCCACGCATGTCAACAACATGCTTGCTTCATATTTAACTTTCTGTCAAGATGTCTCTCAGATGTTCCTACCGTTGTCATGGATTTCTTTTTTTTTCTGGTCACTTTTTAAAATGCCCTTCAGAAAACTGAATGCGAAACCAGATGATGCAATTCCCATTATTCAACACTTCGCTCATAATCAAGAACACTCAGTTGCAGTGCTTCAGCAGACGGTGGGAGTGTACGAGTTACTCCTCCAAGTAAAACCAGGGATCAGACCGCGTCATCTGCCATTGCTAGTACTGCACTGTGCAGATAGGAGTTTATAACGGAGGCTTTGTCTCTCCTGAGGCAAAAAAACTCTGGGCTCCTCCAATTAAAACCTGTGCTCAGATCACGTCATCTACTACTCTTAATACTGTGGTTAATAGAAGATAGGAGTTTATAACGGAGACTTGCCTCTGAGGAAAACAACCAGTTGCTGCTAATATAGGAATGTTGACAAGGGTTTAGGTTAAAATGTAATTCTTTGTTAAATTAATTTAATTTGGTTTTATTAAACATTCTAATATTATAATGCTACACAACTATATATATATTATATATATATATATATATATATATATATATATATATATATATATATATATATATATATATACACACACACATACACACACACACACACAACTATATATACAGGGTGATCAGAAGGCAAGTTTACCATATATCTATATATTATAATTTTTTTTGCACTTTTAAATTTTAAGGAGCCGCTGAACTATACCCCTTGGGCAAATAATGAACTTCAACTCCACATGGGAATTAATTACCACAGCTATTCAAAGTGCTTCTTTGGGCATATGATTTAATCAAAGTGAGAATAAGGAACACATATACTTCATATATAAAAATATGAAGCAATCAGTTTTAAAAAAACACGTGAGGAAAAAGAGTGTTCTACATAGTGAGTTATTTTGTATTAGAAGGAATGCAATGGTTAATATATGCTGGTACAGTACCTTTGTAAATGCCTGCAGGGAGTGATTCTCCTTTAAAAATGAAATAACATCTTGCTCTGCCTTGCTGTTTAAAAGATCACTGTATTTCTTATACACATTTAAATACCTGCGGAAGAATACAAATTAAAAAAAAATTAAAAAAAACATATAACCTACTTTGAATAAGATCATTGGCTAATGTATTAGTAACAATAACAGAACTTGAGCTAATCAAACTAATTTACATCTGAGGGCCAACAGTATTCTTTTTGAAGATTTCCAAGGTTTTGTTGACAATGTCACAAACCAGAGGCTCATCTAATTTCACTGCTCGCAGGCAAAGACTCTCTCCTTGAATCTCTGGGAACAGGTCGCATTCAACCTATCAGGCAGAAAAAATAGACATGGCATAAACACTTAGCATTCATTAATTACATTATGCATACACACCTATAAACTAATAAAGGAATAACAATTTAAAAAAACTGCACAACAACTATGGAAAATATGTAATAAGCAAAAATCATAAGCCATCTAGTTTTGAATCCCATGCTCATTCATATTGTAGTCGACAAGCATTTAATGAAAAACTACATAAGGCGGAGCAATGGATCACAAGTGCTAGTAGCTCACGATTTCAAAGGCGTGAAATAAAACAAATGAATATTTTACAGCACGTTGGTGTTCTAGATGGTAGTCTTATTATACACAAGAACGAAGCTGATCACATAGTAAGACATACTTCGATCACAGACAAACTAGATGTTGTCAGTAATTCACAATCCCAATCTACGTTATTATTCCAGGAAGAGCCAGTTTTACATACCCGGGGAAGTCCTTCAGCACTGCTCATGATTTCCATAAAGCACCGGTTAATCAGACCCCAACACTCTCTCATGCTGGGTTCAAAAACTATAGCTGGCTCTTTCACTTTCAGTTTGACAATCATGATTTGTGGCTTGAAAAAGTCAATCTCCTTGTACTCTTCTCCAAAATCATTCCCATCCTGTTGAAATACACACTATGAATCACATAAAAAATGTAGGTATTCTTCATCCAAATCTGACATCTCATATGAGGAGTCCATTGGTATCTGAACTATCAGAAAATTACAGTACGAAACACACTTTTGAAAAAAAATTAATTGGACAGAACATATCCAAAACCAATAGGGTCAAAAATAAGGCTGAGCATGACTTTCAGTTTCAGAGATTATGCAATAGTCTATGTAATAGTGACAGTAAGATATCTATGCAATAGTAAGGTATCTCTCCTCTAAAACCAACCTACTTAACAAAAATGCCTAATCCAGGCATAGTAGTTTACACAGATCAACTCTTATTAAAATCCCTAGAGCCATAAATTCGATTTTGTTTAAAATTGTTGATGGGGCTATGACAAGGATATTATTGGGGCAGCAGTGTGGAGTAGTGGTTAGGGCTCTGGACTCTTGACCGGAGGGTTGTGGGTTCAATCCCCAGTGGGGGACACTGCTGTTGTACCCTTGAGCAAGGTACTTTACCTAGATTGCTCCAGTAAAAACCCAACTGTATAAATGGGTAATTGTATGTAAATTAATGTGATATCTGTATAATGTGAAATAATATATAATGTGATATCTTGTAACAATTGTAAGTCGCCCTGGATAAGGGTGTCTGTTAAGAAATAAATAATAATAATAATAACTAAATATACTAAATAAGTCTATGACTTTTGTCATTAGTGGGGGGCTACTGTATGACAAAAGCAGGGGTTTTGAAAAGAGCAGATTTGTTATAATATAAATGAGGTATTGATTTATGATATAATAGCTTATTATTATTATTATTATTATTATTATTATTATTATTATTATTATTTAGTCATTTAGCAGACATGTTTATCCAAAGCTAAGTTACAGAGACTATGGAGTGAACTATGCATCACAACTGCTGCTGCAGAGTCATTTACAATAGGACCTCAATTTAACATCTCATCCGAAGGACGGAGCACAAGGATGTTAAGTGACATGCTCAGGGTCACACACAGTGAGTCAGTGGCTGAGCTGGGATTTAACCCAGAAACTCCTGGTAACAAGCCCCTTTCTTCAACCACTGGACCACCTCAATACTAATAAAAAAAGAGTGCAAAGAACAAGTTATATATAATGTTTTTTTGTTGCCAAAGATTGCCTCTTGATTTCTCAGTACCTCGTGCACTGTGAAAAATGAGAGCAGGTCCTGTAAGGAGTTGATAACCATTCCTCGCAGCTGCAGAGACATCAGGGACGCTGCACATGCAAAGAACTCCTGAATCTGGTCAACAGAGCCACGGTCACTCTGTGGGACCAGGTGCAGCCATCGTACTTTGTGGGTGATAAACAGTGACGCGCACGCTGGAATCCATCTGGAGACAGTCCAAATCAGAGGGGTGTTAGAGTGTGACCCTGCACACCTCCAATAGTTTGATATTGTGCTGCAGTATTATATATAGATTTCAGGAACATTTTATCATCTTAGAGTGAATAACACAGCATAAGAAACATGCATCAGTTTAACCAGGAATGTTGGAATATAGAATTCAATTACAATTCTTTTGACTATAAGTCTTTCTCAATGTCTTGCATTTTTTTTTAGTATTTTTAAATTGTAAGCAAACACTAAGGAGGCTCCCATTTTGATGATTTAAAAGCTGCCATTATTTAAAGCCACCACAATGTAGATGTATAAAATAGACCCATGTGTCTCTTTAAAACCAGATTGTGTATCTTTGTTTGGTTTATGATGCATACTGTACCACAGAGACACAGAGATCACCCATGGAACATGGAACAGAGATCACCCAAGGGAAAAAATTAAACCAGAACAGAATTGGATTAATGGGCTGCTGCTGCTGCTGCTGCTGCTTTTTTTTAAATGGGGCAATACAGAAAGCATAAATGAACACCCTCAGCAAGGATTCCACAGCAAATCAGCAGATGTACCCAAAGCAAATCAAATTAATATTAATCTGATTTACTGACTTGGTTTGTAGAGTGGTGCGTGCTGCCAGGCACTGTTTGTGAATCAGGTCTTCAAACTCTACAGGCAGCAGTGGCAGACTTGCGGAAAACAGTGCTTCCAGCGTAACAAATCTCAGCTCTGCAAACCTGCAGGGAAACATTTGTCAGCTCCTTAAATCAATAAAGCCCATTAAACTAGATGATGAATCACACCTTGTCATGGTTTGGCACAGTCATTGATTGATAGCCTTATTAACAATTCAAATTATTTTCTGAATACATACTCTGCGCTTGGTGTTGCTTCTCAAATTGTGTCTAGTTTTGTGTTTAAGCTTAACTTAACACAACCTTGGCACAATCAACTCATTATAAAATGACCTGGGTTACATCAATAACCTGTTCAAGTGCATCCAGCATATTAGTGAGCCCATGTAATGGAAAGACTTCACACTTCTCAATAATGAGGACCCTGTGTTTCTTGCTCTGCAGTATAAGCAGTCTCACCCCATGTTGTTACAGTAAGGGCAGAACATATATTCAATACATGATGTCCAATATCTACAAAATCTTCACATGCCCCTGAACATAACAACAGTTCAAATTAGCTCATTATGAGGAAAAATGGAAAAGTCTATCTTACTCTTTACACCAGAGCTGCTGCAGCTCAAGCATCATGGGATTCACATTAAAGAGATGAGTTTCGTTCCAGTTCTTGGCGTCTCTGTAACTGCTGCTCCAAGGAACAGGGGCTCGAATTATTCTTTGAGGAAATGAACGAGGGATGCTTGCAATGAAAAGCCTTGTTCTTTCTGAAGGATCTTTTAAAATGTAATCAACTGAAAAACAAAAATTGTGCTGTTAGGTAATTTAGTAAGATAAAAAAATGAGGCCTTAATCACAATTTCTGCAATTACACCTATTTTTCAACAGCCTTGTGTAAAAGAAGGTGTATCTTATTGTAGAGTACTGGTGGTTTGGGGCACAGAGTGTTTGGGCTGGAAGATCACACGAAAAAAGGGTCCTGCTCTGTTCCACTAAATTATCAATCAAAGCCTTTTCCCTTACTAAAACAGTTAGAAATCCAAGCAGAACCATTAGCTGGTCCACAACTTTACCAGAAATGGGAACACAATGGACAACATGATAATGAAAAACAACACATGATTCACACTGAGACTAAAGGTGACCCGCATGACACCGGGGCTTAAGATATCTCCAGGGGCTATCCTGGTGTGAAATAAATATATTTCCCAAGGACTTTTCTCTATACATATCTGAAATATATTAGCTTTTAGTAATATGAGCAACAGATTACAAACAGATAATGAAACATATGAAACTCTAAACCACTGTGGCTCAACATGACACTGTATTTAGGTACTAGTAGCAGATATCAATGCATAATAAAAATGTACTAGTAAGGGTCAAAAGCCTATAGCTCTTCTTACATTAGCCTTACTGTATTTGCATTACAGAGTGTTTATTCAGCAACAAATTGTTACAATTAGACCGAACAAAACCGTTTCAGACATACAGCTACTCCCTATATTCAAAGTAGCTCACTTGCCTTGACAGGTTGTGTTTGCTTATTAAAGACTAAGTAGCGTGGTTCTGAAAAATATAGTGTTACATGTCCCCAAGTGTAGCTACAACTGTTTAAATAACATACCTGTAATTTTTCTTTTTGTTGTTAACATCCTGACAACTTCAAAGATCTTTTCAAAATGTCCGCTCTAGTGCACTGGTAGTGTAAGGATTATTGTCCACATTGTCACACAGGCAACACAGCAATAACGATCCATGATGTGGTACGGAACAGGAAAGACAGAGCCCTTGTTATGTTTTTATTTTTATTTTTTTTAATCGCTCTTCCTGCAGTGATTAGAGGACAGTGCACTAGAGCGACTCTTTTTTTAAAAGAGTTTTGAAGTTGTCAGGATGTTAACAATGAAAAGAAAAATGACAGGTATGTTATTTAAACAGCTGCAGCAACACGTGGGGATGTGTAACGCTATATTTTTCAGAACCCCACTACTTACTCTGTAATGAAAGGTAAACAGCAGGTCTAAAGCGCTGAGAAGTAAAACAAACACAATACACAGTTCTGCACTGACGACAAAACCAAATACAACACATTGCACATTAGTCCTGTGTAAAAGGTGTCCCATGTCTGTAAAATTAAAAATACAACTGCTTGACCTGATGTCTTACCAATGCTTTTCCTCAGACTGAAATCATAGTCATTGTGAATCTCTTCAGTTAATTTTTCTTGCAGTTTTTCCAGATCAGTCTTGTTCTTGAGATGATGGGGCAAAAGCTGCAGGACATTTTTCATCTGCTGTTGGTCTTGTGCTGCAAGCATGTGGCTGTGGACTCCAGTGTTCAAATAGTGGAGATACCTCTGTGAGCATAAGGCAGTAGAAATGATAGATATAAATAACACCTCTTAACACTCAATGAGAAGGTAAAACTGGTAGACAAGCAGCTGAATTCAACATTATGTCAAAATGTATGTTTACTTCACTTCTAATAATAGTTCTATTGGCAACAAAATAAACATTTGCAATACAAATGCGTTTGCTTCTGACGTTGATAAAAAAAACAAAACTTTTTACAGATTCATCTCCAATTTTAGTGGGTGCCCTAAATTCTATACTGAAGTTATCTTGACTAGTACATTTACATTTACTTATATATGGCTATAAAATGTGTTGTTCTTTATTATATCTTGTCGTGTAATACAGACAGGTTACACTTTTCTGCGTTAGATAATACATGCAGGAGTTTTCAGAAGCTTTTCAAAACAGACACAGCCTAATAATCATCATCAAAAGTGCTTTTCAAAGTCTCCACATCAGTGGATTCTTTGAACCTATAGTCATTTGCTGCTATGCTTCAAGAGCAAATTCATTGAATTTGAAACTGAATAGCTGGGATAGTGCTCAACTTGATTAGCCCTGTGCTGAGGGCCTGTGCGAAGCTGCATGTATACTCAAAGGTGTTGTTGTCATTTTTATAAGGCTTGTACATCACAGGGACAGGTTATTTTTAGTTAGATTATTCTGTTGGCATAAGGTTTGTAAAACACAGCTGCTTTGCTTTTGAGCATTTTCTTCTGTGTACAGTTGATCTGATGCTGATCTCGAATAATACCTTGTATGAATCCAAGTAAGACGGGAGCTTACACAACTCTGATAAAGAGGATTATATTTAGGGCTTCTGATTTTCGGATTTAACTGATAAAACACGATAAAACACCCCCGATACAA
The DNA here is from genome assembly GCF_902713425.1 of Acipenser ruthenus. NCBI lineage: Eukaryota > Metazoa > Chordata > Actinopteri > Acipenseriformes > Acipenseridae > Acipenser > Acipenser ruthenus. The sequence continues at coordinate 5,775,448 of NC_081210.1, forward strand.
AAAAATTAAATCGGTGGATAGCCAATAAACACCGGAAAAAACTGGAAAAACTGTGGAAATGGTAAATCTATTTCACATTTTAAAAAATAAAACAAAACAAAAATAATAATAAATACATTTCTCTGTGCTGCTGGGCAATGTCCCGCCTTCCTGACTTGTATCTATCATTGATTAGTTCTGAATACTTTAAACCCGCCCCAACTACTGAGTGACAGCACATTCCTACATTTCTATTGGAGACTCCGCTTGCAAGATTTAAAACGAGATTACAATCAGAATGGAGGCTTGTTAGCGGGATTTAAAGCTGTATTACAGTTAAAATACAGAGGATTTAAAACAGAATTGTGGCGAAATGTACATAAATGCGTACACACAAAAAACCCAGAAGAATGTGCCCTTGACCATAAGGATTTAATTGTGGAAGACAGCAAAGGAAAAAGGTACAACTTAAGTGTGCAAGTACTGTCGAGTTACTATACATATTTTGATACACACACACACACACACACACAAAAAACGCTCAAGCATTTTGGAAAGTAACCGAAAACACTAATTTCATACAGTGTATCAAAAACGAAAGCCCCGAAAAAAACGATTTACATAAAACTAGTAAATAGCTCAAAATAAGCACCGAAAAATACAATTAATAAAACCCGAAAAACAGAAGCCCTAATTATATTGCACATGGCATACAGTAGGTCTAATCAGTTCAACTGGGGACCAATCATTCTACCAGTTCACCAGGTTCAACTTAGTGTTCTGAATAATCACTATAAACAACATAGCTTTGAAATAAAACACATTAGAACCTATGTTCCACTAATTAGTAGCTGACTAATTGTTATAAATATGAGAGGATAAATGACTTATCTTTACAGAAATCTATTTTATCAGTGTCATAACAGACTGTTTTGATAAGTTTGATTGATCACTATGTAACACAATTTTTGTTCCTGGGTAGTAAGTGTTATTTCCTAATTGCCTATGCCTCAAAAGTATAGAAAATGGCTATTACGCCCCACAAACTTTGCTTTTGTGACCAGGACAGTGATATTTTGAAATGTACCTATTTCCAATGAGAAAACGGACGAATTTGTGTCTTTTCGTTCACATAAAGTCAGAAAAAAACAACATATGAATCCAAATTAACATGTATTTATACTAAAGTAATACAAAAATGACTACAAAAGATTTAGAAGTGAGTAGTTTTTCGAGATTTACGATTATACTGTAAATCACTTTCATGAATCAGCCCCCAAATGTAGTCTCCCATCATGTTCTCGTTATACTGTCCTTGGTAGAGGCGTTCAAAGTCCAGTATATCCTGGTGGAAGCGCTCGCCTTGCTCCTCTGAGTACACTCCCATGTTCTCCTTGAATTTATCAAGATGAGCATCAAGGATATGGACTTTGAGGGACATCCTACAGCCCATTGTGCCGTAGTTCTTCACCAGAGTCTCAACCAGCTCCACATAGTTTTTGGCCCAGGAAGCCCCGAACCATTGCGACAAAGCTGTTCCAAGCCGCTTTCTCCTTACTAGTGAGCTTCTTGGGGAATTCATTGCACTCCAGGATCTTCTTTATCTGTGGTCCGACGAAGACACCGGCTTTGACCTTTGCCTCAGACAGCTTAGGGAAGAAGTCTTGAAGGTACTTGAAGGCTGCCGACTCCTTATCTAGAGCTCTGACAAATTGTTTCATAGGCCCAATTTGATGTGCAGTGGTGGCATCAGCACCTTCCGGGGGTCCACCAGTGGCTCCCACTTGACATTGTTCCTCCCCATAGAGAACTCGGTCCGCTGTGGCCAGTCCCGCCTGTGGTAGTGCGCCTTGGTGTCCCTGCTGTCCCAAAGGCAAAGATAGCAGGGAAACTTGGTAAAACCGCCTTGGAGGCCCATCAGGAATGCCACCATTTTGAAGTCTCCTATGACCTCCCAGCCGTACTCATCATACTTCAAGGCGTCCAGCAAGGTCTTGATGCTGTTGTAATCCTCTTTGAGGTGCACCGAGTGAGCCAGGGGAAGATACGGGTACTTGTTACCATTATGGAGCAGCACGGCTTTGAAGCTCCTGGATGAGCTGTCAATGAAGAGGCGCCACTCATTCTGGTTACAGGCGATTCCGATTGCCTCGAACAGACTGGTCACATTGTGGCAGAAGCAGAGCCCATCTTGACGGGTGAAGAAGCTGGAAAAAGGTTGGTGACACTTCCTCTGATCAACGACTTGCACAGTTTCATCCAACAAGTTCCACTGCTTGAGCCTAGACGTCAAAAGCTCGGCATTGGACTTGGTGAGACCAAAATCTCTAATCAAGTCGTTGAGGTCTTTTTGGTTGGGGTAGTATGGGTTTCTCTCCTCAGCTCCACCTCTGAAATTGTCATCTGGATCTACAACGTCTTCCTCGCTCTCTGACTTGCTGCTCTCTTCTAAAGACGGCTGCTCTCTCTCCGGAGGAGTGGGTACGGGGAGCTCATGGCAGTGTGGCACCGGGGCGATGGATGAAGGAAGGTCCGGATACGTTTGGAAGGGTCCACCATGCAGAAGTAGCAGTTGCTTGAGTGGTCAGTGGGTTCCCGCCAAATTCTTGGGATAGCGAACTTCATGGCTCTCTTTTCCCCTCTGTACCATCCTACAAAAATACATTTATTTCACCCATGATTAATGTGTAAGAGATTCTCGCAACATTTTTCATATATGATATATTTTTTCAATAACATTGAAAATTGTAAAACATTTTAAAATTAAAAACTTTTACAATTTTAAAAATTTTAACAAATTTTATAATATAAAATTCCGAGCAACAATTGTCCATCTTACCTTCCAGAGTTTTTTTGCAGTGCTCGCAGCTGAAATGAGGTGCCCAGGGTTTGTCTTGATCCCCGACAGGCATGCCGAAATATGCCTTGTAGGCCTCACACATCTTAGCAGATGCTTCCACTGAGTACTTTTTCGCTCTTGTCTTGATAAATTGGCCGCAGACATAGCAAAATGCGTCTGCCGGATGCTTGCAGCCTCTTGATGCCATCTCAGAAAAATGCAGATATGTATCCACTTAGGCAGCTGGAACTAAACTGAACTGGTGGGCTTAAGGCCCCTGTATTTATACTACTATTTATATTACTGGAAAGTTCTAGAAAGTTCTAGAAGTTACTCCAAGTTTACTGAGCACTGAATCTATCTGGAATGTTCTGGAAAATAGGTAAATTTCAAAATACCACTGTCCTGGTCACAAAAGCAAAGTTTGTGGGGAATTATAGCCATTTTCTATACTTTTGAGGCATAAGCAATTAGGAAATAACACTTACTACCCAGGAACCAAAAAAATATATATATTTGTTACACGGTGTAATGGATCACATAAACTACAGTACTGTATATGATGAGTATGATTTTTTTTTTTTTTACATTCTTGTTCTATGTGGGTGTCCAGCATATCAGCTTATTACATTTACCTTTAAGGTATAAAAGGATTCGAATGCCAATATAAATTAAATATAACAGGACTAATTTGGAAAAGAAAAAAAAGAGTGCATCTAAAAGCTTGCCTCCAAATCTCTTTCAGAAGGTGCTCCCATGTTCTTTGAAATCTCCACTTCCTGATTCACCATACTGTTTAACTGTTCAGTAGGTGTCATGGGCCGGCTTCCTGGATGAACTGACGCACTGTTATACAGGTCATGTCCACTGGAGTGAGACAGCAAGGAAAGAGTCATCTGAGTTGACTCTCTGCAAAGTAGGAAAATAATTACCTATGAGAATTAACACTTAATATGGTACTGGTATTACTATAGTAAAAAATGAAGAATGATCATATCAATCTGACATTTAATACCAGCTGTAATTTAGGAACCAAGGTATTGGATTCAGACATGCATACTGGTTACAGTATGTCAAAAATTATTGATTTTTTTATGAGACTTGACTTTTCTCTGACTTCCAAACTGAAGTGATGAAAATATATATATATACTGTGTATATATGTGTGTGTGTGTGTATATATATATATTCAAGAATACGAATCTGATTCAATTACCTTTCAGCAAAAGATTTGCTTTTTGGTGCAAACTTCAGTTTCTTCTGAACTGGGGGAGATGTTTTTGAAGCTAGAATTACAAAGCTAAGGAGCAAAATACCAACACATATATATGAATATATAGTTTTGCATGAATAGTCTTTGCACCTCTTACATTTCAAAACCTATGAGGGAGTGGGTTAATTCATAATCCTTTCATGCCTTGCAACAAATCCAACTAAGGTCACTCAAGAAACTATTTTGTTGGTCTCAGTGGAAATTGGTCAGCATAATTGACTTACGAGAGTTTCTGCAGGGGGTGTTAAAGTGAGGGCGAAGGTGTGCTTGCAGATCTAAGAGGAGACTACTCTAAAATGTACTATTCTAAATTGAAATCTAATTGTTGCAAACAAATTTGTTTTATTTCTGTGGAAAATAAATATATTACGAGGAATTACCGTGAAATACAAAGTTGCTAATCATTCAATCGAGGTAGATTATCGAAGGACTGTCAGTGGGATACTGCATTAATTGTGAGCATTCTAGCACCTACTGTCTGCCAAGAGGTGTTATCTCTCATCATACACATACGGTATTCCACAGACATATGAGATTAATACATTGCACTGCAGACCTGACATGTACTGCACACAATGCATGCCTTGTCAGAAACTTTTTACTGATGGTTTCAGTTCAGTGTTTTCTTATTGTGTCTAATAACTCTGAAACGGAGACAATCTTGTGACAGCCTCATAAATAAAAGTTTTTTTTTTTTTTTTGTTTTACATAATCAGAACTTTAATCAGAAATTTTACTGCAATGTGTCACTGAATATTAAAAAGCCAACACAGATGTCATGCTATCATCTGGCATTCATTTTCATTCAGTCTGAAAGTGGATCCAGGCACAATGTGTTGACACTACTTGATAACACCCCCTTGAGATTTTCAGTGCAATGGGAAGTGGGGTCTGTGGCAATCAGTCAGAAAATGAGTGCTATTTAAAAACTGATGAAGTCTAAAGGCAGAACCAGATTGGAAAAACCCCTTCTAAAAGGTTTTCTAATTTTTTTTCTACAAGTTTTTCTGTTTGGAACATTGGATAGCTGTCAGAGATAAAACAATGAAGTGTGGTGGGTGGGAAGAATGGAAATTGGGATGCAATATATAGGCACAATAAAGATGGATGTTGTAGCCTTTGCCATTGAATATCAGGAAGCATCCACATTAGATAAGTATTACATTGCTAGTTACAAACAAAAAATGAGCAACCACAAAGCACAAAAATTACACTCATTTCCATATTCTATATGTATGCAACTTGTACCATATAAATAAGTCATAGACATCAAGCCGACAGCTGAATAAAAAGGATACGAGAAAGAGGCCTCAGTCTTGGAGAGACCAGAGTTGTACTCGCCCTGACATAAGGAAACTTCTTTTGAAGGTCCTTTATTTTCAGGTTGCTTGCACTGGGGGTGTAATTGTTCCCAATAGACTCACTTGGACTCCTGTGGTGTCTCTGCTCTTTAAAAGGAACAGCCAAGGTCCACGAGGTGCTTTGCAGAATGGGAGGGAGGTGGCTGTTCCGAAGAACAATCTGAAATAGATATAAAGTATGGTTTTACAATCTATAACTGTATACTTGTTTTTAATATTATTCATGCATACTAGAAATGTAAGTTCTTCAACGTGCTGTTGTATTATACCAGCAATATAAATAGTTTAACACTGCGGTCCACTCATGAAAGGGTAGCATGTCAGCAATACTGATGTGATTTGCAAAACATTAATCGGCCATACATTCACAGCATTTAAAACAATTAGAACATATTTCAAGCAGTGAAAATAAACATATCACAAGTCCTGCTTTCACAAAGCACTTTTTATTAATCTCTGTCACATGTCAGAGGAACCACATCATATTATTCAAACTCAGCATCCTGTTGAGAATGTGCCTAAAGTGATAGAAGCTACACTTACAGTAATCGATTAGCCTTGGTATGAAAGTAGGATACAAAAAAAGTTTTATAAAAAATTGTGCAAAACATGGTTGGACAATTAAAAGTATTCCTAATTTGTGCCCAAATATATATATATATATATATATATATATATATATATATATATATATATATATATATATATATATAAGATGCACAATGTACACCATTACCAGAATTCAAAAGCAAACAGAGCAGCTTGCATACTGCACTGTGTGCTGCCATGCTACAGTACATATTATAAATGGACCCTACCATAGGCCTACAATAGCAGATGAAAGGAAGTAGCACCATTTCATCTTTATTAAGGTCCACACATGAGAACCATAAATCACTAAACAGTGGACATGTTTGCTGCAAGACGAGTGACTGCCTTGTGTGTGAGCATTCTTATCAGAGCTGCATTTACAACAGTACAATAAATATCCACGTAGGTTTGGATACAACTGAAGTAATGACTGCTACTGTTTGTTTATTTATTTATTTATTTATTTATTTATTTAAAATATTACTTACATAAAAGTCAAGTCTTGGAACTAATATTAAACATACAAACAGAAAACGCATCAGTGCTGCTTCCATTGGTTACTGATAGCTGCCAATGAAAAGGCAGCTTACCTGATAAAGTTCAGATGGCTCCTCCAATGATGCAGCTGGTAGAGGAGGCAACCCTGTCAATCGTTTTGTGTGACTCATGTTGAAGATGGAGTCGTCCTGAGTCGGAAATAAAATACAAATATATGCTTGGGTGGAGGTGTGTGTGTGTTACAAAAATATGATTAATATAATAATGCATTTCCTTAGATGACAAGGCCATTGTACAGCTGAACAGGAGTACAGCTTTTGCTATTAAACTTTTCAGAAGATTTTTCTAAGTAAATATCCTGATTTAAAATGTGTCAACCGTTGTCTTCATTCAAGTGTATACAAAATAAAATACAAAAAAATTAAAAATGTAAAAATTCAACTACTGTTACATGTAAGCAGTAGGTGGAGATGTATACAAGGTTTAATAAGGCTTACTGTCAAAGTTTGTACTTAAACCCACTGCCTTCATAAACTACTGGATACCCATATGCTGTTTCAACTTTAGTTAGCCAACATATATTCAGATGCACATATAATTATCCAGCCCCTACCCCTAGCACTTAAACATTGACAGAAAGGCAAAAACACCTGGTTTCAAATGGGCTGGTCAACAGGTAAGCTCAAGTGATACAATTTGAAATTAGTGGCCTTTAAACTCAGCTGGCTTTATCCTCCTTCTGTTCACCTAAACAGTAGGATCCATAGTCACAGGGCTTCATTTAATGTATGATTTATATGAATTGTTATGTAAATAGTCTCAATTTAGCCTGGAATAACATTCAGCTACCTAGAGAGAAGTGCCCATGCATTAGGCCGAATACTGTATTCTCTACCATAAAAAAAACTCGATAAAAGATCAATGTTTTCCTATCTTATGTAGGCGTACCATTTGTAACTACTTTATAAACAATGTATTGCATTTATGTGCTGTTTCACATTTTTATGCATGCATTTTTGGTACAAAATAACGTTGGTCTCCTCTCCAAAGTAACCCAGGTTTCTGTTTTGAAGGTAATCTAAAAAGAAAGACGACAGACTTCCATAACTCCTTTCATCACAAAGGAAAGTTTACCTGCTGGTGATGCCTTCCTTGGTGATAATGACGTGTTCGTGTGACCGAGATCTGTTTTTGTATTCAACTGCTTTACAAATAAAATGACATTAAGTAGATAATCGATTTTGACCAAAAAAAAAAAAAAAAAAAAAAAAAACGTAAGTACGTGTAGGCTATAATTTAACTTGTGCGACATTTAAAACAATATATTCTAATAGTCTGTGCTAAGCTCTTCAAGCTTTTGAATAATTTTTCAAACCTGCTACTTCACATTTTGCGTTTCGCAACAGTCGCCGATAGTGCATCAATGTATCCCTTTAACTTTAAGTTAGCTGGAAAGTTAAGTTAGCTCCGATATCGTAAGTTTTTTTCCCCCCCTCATTTTGATTTAAAATGTTATTGTAATGTTGGTTGTAAAACAACTGCACAATAGTTTCCTCTTCTTTTTAAGTTTAATTTCGAAGTCTCCGTGTCCCTTTGTATCGGCATTTCATTTAGCTCAGATGGTCGACGACAGTATAAACATCCGGGACCGCCGTTGCTCTTGGTTACCGCGTGCTTTGTTGCTATGAAACGGATTCTACTTACAGGAATGACAATGGGATTTTATTCAAAGCAACTTGAGCCGCAGGCGATTTATGATCTAGTACTTATTCTCCGTGAGCGGTGAGGTGAGAGATAAAGCTTCAGCTAGCTGAGCATGCACGTCATTAAATTACACTTTCAATTGTACTTGCAGGTTCGTTTAAAAAACAAAACAAAAGAATAGGACATGTTACACAAACTTTCCAAATAGGTCTGTGTTTATGGATCTGTGGTTATGCGTCGACATCATAACTTAAGTGCCTGTGTGTGTCCTTGATGAATGCAATATTTTTCATAGTGTCATTCATGGTTGCTTTGAATTAAGGATTCGCGTATTTAGAAATGGATATTATAATATTATGTATGATCTTAATCATGATTTGTTTGGCCAAATTATTTGATGGACTACATTTAAGTTCTGTGGATTTGTAATGTGGTAGCAGGGGCGGCGAAAAATTAAAAAGCGATATCTCAAATTTCTGAATTATCGACGTGACAAAGTTGTGTAAGACTTTTCAGAGACTGCGTGTGGGTTTCAACAATCGAAAACCAATCCAGGTATCGTGTTCAGGGACCAAACATTCAACATGAACTCACGGGGCGCTTGCTGTGAGCACCGACAACTCGCTTTGGTGCTGAAGGGGGAACTGCGTGGCTACTAAACACTCCCTCTAGGAAATGCTATCTCACAAACTCCTGTGTTGAATCCATTTCAGTACGTTCAAAAGTTCCTACTAGTTTCTTTATAAAGAACACACTTAGCAACTCTTATTGGTTTACTTTTAAACATTATATTTAGTTTAACTTTCAGTTGTTGACAATCAATGTTATTTAAAGTTTATAATTATTTCAACTTCTAACCTTTGCTTAAACATTTAAATACAACCTATAAATGTTCCAGTTGTTTGTCCATTTCGCGCCTGATCATTTTCTTACAGTGTAACGGGCAGTGTTGTGTGATACACTGTCGTTACAGATCCTGCCCTGTGTCGGTGAGATGAGATGAAGTTAAAAGCTCAAAGCCACGACTGCAAACGAGCCCGCCTCTTTAGCGTTGTTTTCTAGTCCACGCGGGGGCATCGAAAGACCAATTGATTTTGCTGCACTGTATTTTTCAATATGTGTAAATAATAGCGAATAACAATGAAGTTTGGGAATTTTTAGTATGTCTGTCATTTGTGTTTAAGGTATTATTTCAACATTGTATCAATGTGCGACACAGTAAAAGTGATACGACAGAGACCGTTCAAAAGTCGACGAGCTTTTTCAATACAGGAGAAGAAAGATGCTCAATCAATGTATTTGCATAACGTTTCCCCTGCCCAGTGAAATGTCGAGGTTTGTAAACTAGCAGCAACCACATCTTACAAAACGTTTTTCAGATGTATTCTCGCATAATGTAATCAACTATAAACAGAAAACTAGGGTTTCTGCTAGTTGTCTATCAGAGAAATTGGTCGGTTTTGTTACATTGTCTGTAGGATTTGTTTGTATTTTTTTTTTTTTTTTTTTTTTTTTGCAACACGCAGCAATACAATGAAGCATTATGCAAAAATACCATAGTTGAAAATTGCAACTTTATATATAACTGTGTATCAAACTAGACTTAAACAAACAGCATGCATGTATCCATTTTACAATCCGCTCGCTCTGCTTTAAAATCTGTATGCTTAAAAACCCAATTCAAAATAATAATAAAACATGTCAAATGAAGGACTGGGAATACTATTAGCATCAAACTGGGTCTTACTAATTACCACCATTTACCACAAAGGTACCACAAAGTACCACAAACAATCCTTAAATAACCAAAAAAAAAATGCATTTTACTCTTAGAAAATCATGCTTGCTAAATTAATATAACAGACACAAAACGCATATATAATTTGAGGCGATATTCTTGAAGTGCTTTAACAACACTTGTTTTTAAACATGTTTATATCAATGAGGATAACTAAAGGTAACTTTATTAATGTTTTTTTTGTTTGTTTGTTTTTTGTTTTTACATTACGGGGACTTGTTTTGAAGTTACGTTTAATTCCTTGTTTATATAAACGTGTTAAACAAACACTTTTCTTCTTGTGAGGTACTGCACTGAAACGCAATAAAGTAACATAGGCTCAAATTATATAGATGCATTGTTATGCTATTTAAAGATTGTTTGTGGTAACTTTGTGATACTGTGTGGTACTTTGTGGTAATTAATGGACCGCACTATAAGGGGTTAAATAAATATGATCATACATGCCGCGTGAGCCTTGGGCTGGTGTGTTTACAAACGATCCGCCCCCAGACAGGTTAGCATTCACACAGGGCAAAAATAATAGATATGCACCAGGGTCGATTGCCCGAACGAGCCGGGAAAAACTATTTTTCTGATCTCGGATCAGATCGTTTGCTTTTGGCCCAGTTCACATGGGAGCGATTGGACGCTCGCTTGAGGTATACGGGGTCGACGGTCCAGCCTCGACCCTATTACAACAGCACTAACTTCATACTGCACTGTAACCTTTATAAATTGTGTTGAATAAAGGCGTCTGTTTAATATTATTATTATTATTATTATTATTATTATTATTATTATTATTATTATTATTATTATTAACAGGTACTTAATCTGCATCAGATTCCACCATCCTAATAAATGAAGTTTTGCGTATGAAACATTGACACTATAAAATGTGTCCACACAAAGTGGAGTGTAGCCCCCTGAAATGTTTGCCTTGCCCCACTCAGCTCCACCACTGTCTGTGACCCGTCCATTTAATCATCACCCAGCGGTTTAGATCCACTACAGTTCGGCTGTCAGGAAATTCAATTGATTATACATCTATATAAGTTCTGGTTGTCTGCTGACTTCTGCTTGACTGCATGGTTAAGTGCGATTGATTGTGGCCCAGATAGGATCATATGATCATACTGTAACTAAGCTGTTTCAGTCTGTCCAGCAGCACGCACACAATGGTGAATCCAAGATAGTACTGTCCCTGGAATTATTTGTTATAATTTAAGGAACCGCTCAAATCCAGAATCAATTCCTTACAGCACATGCTGTAACTACCTGGTTCTGATTTAAAAGCTTTTGAGAAAAAAATAAAGAATGTATTTGAATTAAATTGAACAGACACATATGTTTACACAAGACCACTTCTAAAAGCAATAGCTATTGACGTATTCTATTCAAGAGTAAAAGCTCAATAAATTCTGCCAAGTTTTATGTTTCCCCAAATTGCAATTGCTAGATTTTCTTTCCAACAGTCATGAAAGCAATGATGTGTGACATTTGATCATCAACTAGTGCCTTGTAAAAAGCTTTTTATCTTGGAATAATAATCATACACAAAACCACAGGTGGCACATGGATTGCCTCTGCCAAAGTGTTCAATAAAATTGGACAACATCGAAATATATAATGATATAATGATATATAATGCTCCAGATTTGGGGTTTAGCTTGATTGCGTATTGTACTACATTCAGGTATATACTCTAGTCTTACTTTTAGAATGCCTTGGTTTTATTTTTTTGGAGGGGGAGGGTGTAGTTGATATTTTCATCGGGAATTTATTTGAGATAAGGCGCTGGTGCAAAATTTACCATTATGTAGGTAACCATATAATCATTTATTTTATTAATTTTTTAGCAGACCCCTTATCCAGGGCGACTTACAATTTTTACAAGATATCACATTATTTTTATATACAATTACATTATTGTTTACACACAATTACCCATTTATACAGTTGGGTTTTTACTGGAGCAGTCTAGATAAAGTACCTTGCTCAAGGGTACAGCAGCAGTGTCTCACACCTGGGATTGAACCCACAACCCTCCGGTCAAGAGTCCAGAGCCCTAACCACTACTCCACACTGCTGCCCGTTGACTGTTTTAGGTGTTTAAGGGTCGTCAATTTAAATCACTAGTCCCCAGCATCATTTTTATGTTTTCACGTCCAGAGACCTGGGAGTCAGTACAGTTCAATTGAGCAAGTTTTTTTTAAAAACCCCAATACGTTTTTGCGATTTTCAGTCGTCTGTTTGCCAGATTCCAGGTTGAATGGGTTGAGATTGAGCAGAGCTGTGATAATAGTGTCAATATATAACCTGCAGTACGGCAATATTTTATTTAGAATGCATGTCACATACATCGTTGTATAAATCCTCAAATCCTTACTTATCTTGTATCTGCTGTTTTAAAAATGTTGTTGCATGTTCAGTTACGATACCGAAGCTGGTGCGAGCAAATCTATTTCCAGGACCAAAGGGGTTAAAATCGTGGCTGCACGGTCTCAAGTCTGGTAATATAGTTAGATGCACTGGCAGCCCCCATAGAAATACAGGCAGACGCAGAAAGAGTTATTTACACGTAAAATAAAACAGCAAGACATATCTCCCAGTTTCAACAGAAACGCGAGCCAAAGCACGGAAGCGAAAAAAAACATTATGCAAAGGGTAAGTAAGGAAATCGGGCTCTTCGTCGGTTATATATTTTTTTATCTGCTATAGTTAAACCATATTGAAGATCTGAGGCTTAATGATTAAAGAAATCTGGGATCATCGGTAAGTAGGATAGGTATGCATGGTCACCCAGATCTTCTACTCGGTTACACTTGTGTTTTTTTAAATTGTGTTTTATTATTGCTGTCGGTAGGATTGTCTACTTGTTGCAAGGTGAAGAATGGGCCTTTTGGTTTCATCACGGTTCTGCGATTTGAAAATATAAGAAGGCCTTCTGTTTTGTTTCTGTTTTAAAATGTTTTTTTTGCAGCAGCAGCTTCAGATGTTGAAACCCTGTGCTGCAACCAACACCTAGTATTAGTATTTGTTTTACGTTATTCACTTTGACTTCGAAGCAAGTTGAGTGTAAATTACAGTTTTTCTTTTCTATTTTCTATTGCATTTTGCATATTTTTTTCACCACATTTTTTGTACACTTTTGCAAAGCGAATGTGATAGTAATGTTGCATTGTTATTTTAATTGATTTTGCTGGCCTACTAAAGTTGCTGATTGAAAAGACATCACATTGTAGTAGTATTTTTTACTGACCTTCCTTTTATTAAATACTATCAGCTTGCCATACACATAACCTTTTTTTATTCCTTAATCTATAGACTATAATCACATTTGACCCCACCTTGTGATGGAGCAATAGATTACCTAATTAATAATAATAATAATGACAATAATGGTTTGCATAATGATCACAGTAATATATTAGTCTTATTGGTTTTCCCTTTTATCCAGTTTCGGTAATCCTGGGGTGCAGAAGAGATTTTTAACGGATGGATGTTTGTTTCCTCACTCATAGTTCATTCGTTTTCAAACAATGTTGGAAAGTGGAGGCATTTCCTTACCCAAGGACATGCAGGAGCTACAGAGCCTGCTAAGTGCAATAATGTACACCCTGAACAGCAAGTCAAAGGTACCTGTGATTAAATAGCTTTGCCTTAATTCTGATTTAATCCTATGGAGCATCATTCATTGTACCCTACAGCACACTAGGCATGATTATGTAATATTGTACTAACTATTGATTCAAAAGTCATTAAAAAGTGATTCTCAGCACATTGCCGCTCTTGAATGTAGTGTAGCTGCAGATTATGACGCTAGACAATTTTTTATTCATTACTGGAGTTTCTAAATGGTTTCTGAAATATCATTGCCAAGAAACTTTTATGTGGAGAAAGGTGGCAAAAGGTCAGGCAGCAAGCAATGTAAAAGCAATTGTGCAAAGCCACATGCAATTATCTGTTTGTGCTGTGCTGTTTAGCCTGATGTCAGGAGATTGTGACCTGTATTGTGCTGCCTGGTATTTTGCACAACTCCAGAATGCAATCTAAAACTACTATCCAGCGTTAGCAAGAATAAGACACACAAAAAAAAGAATAATTCTGAGAACATTTTAATCCCAGTGTGCAGTTTAACTTAGAAAGTTTCTTTTCAGAGATCCTTCATGCACTTGTTTCTTAGTGCTGTATAGAATTTTTACAACTCTATATTGGCAAATTTGGCAGTGCATACTGTAGTACTGGAAATATGTTACAGAGGCACTTCAAGCAATAACATTACATTGTTCGATTCACTTATAATTTACTAAATGCGCACATGTTTTTTCTCTAAAACAAGCAAGTTACACAGAACTAGGGATAAACAACAAGGAAAGTGTAAATGAATGCAGTCAAAGGTTCTCCTGTAGTAAATGCATAGCTAGTAAATGCGGTATTGCTATTTTTTGTCTGTAAATGCAGCAGGTACTTTAGCACTTTTCTTGCTTTTTAATTGCTGGCCTATCCAGTTCATTGGCTTTTTACTTATTTCCTTTCTTTACAGGACCAGCATACTAGACTACTGTCACAATTATGAGCTGCTGAATGCCTAGATGCCATAAAAATAATAATAATAATTATTATTATTATTATTATTATTATTATTATTATTATTATTATTATTATTATTATTATTATTATTATCATCAATAATATTAACCTTAAATGTAATTGCCAAAGAAGGCTTTTGCTAATTGTCTTTGGTAATCATAGCCTCTTCCCCTTTGTCAGCTTGCAGCTATCAGGAGTACCCCAGTGGGACAGTACCTTGATGGCCACCCCTTTTTTGCCCTGGCCCTGCTGGTGTTTGGTGCCATGGCAACAGTACCCATTGGCCTCTTCCTGACCTTCGCTATTGTCACGTTTGTGACAGCCTCTGTTGGGTTTGTCTTCCTGCAAGGTAATTGTACCATTAACCATCAGTAGAGGGCAGTCGTGGCTATTAACGTAGTATTAATTGTTTAACAATATGTTGACTTTAATTAGGTTATTGGTCAAACTAATCAATAACATTGAATGGGCATGAATGCAAGTCAAGGAGCATCTCTATAATTAAAGGTAAAGTAGTGGATAAGAGGTTCAGCATTAACGGTGAGGCAATACCAACAGTGTCTGAGAAGCCTGTGAAAAGTCTTGGGAGATGGTATGATGGGGACCTAAAGGACACAGTTCATGTGGGAGAAGTGAGACAACAAGCAGTGCAAGTGTTGAAGAGCAGAGACAGCAGTGCTTTACCAGGCAAACTTCAACTGGTGCTTTCAGTTTGGTCTACTGCCAAGACTTCTGTGTCCACTCACTGTGTATGAGGTTTCCTTGACAACAGTAGAGAAGCTGGAAGTGTTAATCAGTTCATATTATTATTATTATTATTATTATTATTATTATTATTATTAATATTTTATTATTTATTTCTTAGCAGACGGCCTTACCCAGGGCGACTTGCAGTTGTATACAAAAATACATATCAAGAATTGCAGTATAATTAAGAGCAAAATACAAAATACAATGACTTCAGTCATAATAAGAGCAAATACAAAACCCAGTACGCTTTGATATCGGGGCAGTTCAAGAGCAGATAAGTGTTGATAATTACATCAGGGTCAGATACGAGTGCAAGTGAAATCCAAGATACTACAGATTGGGTTAAGTGCAGGATCAAATACAGTAAAATAGGGAGCAGATTAGTGCAAAAGTCAGGAAATGGTTAGGAGTTCCATGCTGCGTGAGCAGAGTGGGACTGTATGGTAAAGAGATACTGCAGCTGCCAGTCTCAGCTCTAACCGAAGAGTTTAAGTGTGCCAAGGTTCGATTGGAAATTACATTGGTAGAGTCACACGATGAATGTGTGAGGGAGGCAACACCTGTGTTGAAAACTGGAAGAAAGTGGGTGGCAAAGGAAGCTGTGGAAGATGCAAAGGCTGCCCTTTGTATCAGTGATATCATGGAGCAAGTACAGCATGGAAGAGGAGGCCTTGGTCTCAGTTCAGCTCCTCCTACATGACACAAAGCAGCCCCAGTTCAACGGAGGAAGCTTGTAGTCAACAAGGTGCAAAAGCAGGAGGAGAGGATGAGGTGCGTAAAGGCAGTTTCCCAGGCCAAGCAGGGAGAATGGATGAGATGGGAGAGTGTGGAACAACGTAAGATTGGCTGGCAGGATCTTTGGACAATGGAATAGAGCAGGATCAGTTTCCTCATCAGGTCAACACATGATGTTCTCCCATCACCACAGAACCTTAATCTATGGGTAGGAGAGGATCTGGGGTGTCCTTTGTGTTCATCGCCAGCTACATTGACACATTTTGACAGGATGTAAGGTGGGTCTTGGCCAAAGATGGTTTACTTGGCGTTATGACCAGGTGCTGCGATGTTTGGCCTTAGCATTGGAAGACAAGCGCAGCATGACCAACAAGTTGCCACCAATGCCAGCAATATATGACACACGATGAACAATCTTCCTCCATTCAGGGGAGCAACCTCCAAGAAAAGATATTAAAACCAAAACTTGTCTAGGACAACTGGAAGCTGCTACAGACTGGAAAATGCTGACAGATGTTGGACAACAGCTTATTTTCCCACCTGAGATTCCCACCACTAACCCTCAACCTGATATTGTTTTATGGTCTGGATCAGCATGCCTTGTTCACCTGGTAGAGTTAACAGTGCCATGGGAGGATGCTGTGGATGAGGCGTATGAAAGGAAGAAACTTTGGTACTCTCGACTAGCTGCTGAAGAGGAACAGCGAGGATGGAGAGTCCAGGTTTACCCAGTGGAGGTGGGTTGTCGAGGATTTGTGGCACACTCCACAACCCAGTTTCTCAGAAACATCAGATTCAGTGGTCAAGAGTTGCGACGCATAGTGATGAACTTATCTGAAGCAGCAGAGAGGAACAGCAACTGGCTATGGTTGAGACGAAAAGATTCTGGTTGGGGACCGCAAGCACAGTAGAAATCATCAGATGAAAAGAAATGCAGATGGATCACATTAGTTTACAGTAAAATAAGCTATGTCTTAGTTGGTGCTTATTTTGGTGAGAGCCGAGTCCAATATCAGCATAACGTTTTAACACCTACTCTCATGTAATGGAAATACATAAAACTGGGGAGCAGTGTGGAGTAGTGGTTAGGGCTCTGGACTTCTGACCGGAGGGTCGTGGGTTCAATCCCTTGTGGGGGACACTGCTGCTGTACCCTTGAGCAAGGTACTTCACCTAGATTGCTCCAGTAAAAACCCAACTGTATAAATGGGTAATTGTATGTAAAAATAATGTGATATCTTGTAACAATTGTAAGTCGCCCTGGATAAGGGCGTCTGCTAAGAAATAAATAATAATAATAATAATAATTTATTAACAATACTTGTATGGAGATAATCTTAAAGCTTAAACAGAGGATATTGTGTGTTGGAATTACAGTCATCCTGGATACCATAAGAGTAATACTGGAAGAACAATTTCAAATTGATCTGTAAATTGCTCCTTGATAAATACTTGTTTGTGAGATTCATTGAGGACCTCAGGGACAGTCAGTTTGATTGAAGAAAGGATGACTAATTGGTGTTAAATTGCTGTTAAACCTTGGACTGATGTAGACAGAGGCGGTTACGGTTTACCCGGTTCATGGATTTAGTTTGCATTGTACAGTCAACACTGAGTGTTAGGTGGGGAGGCTGTTTTCCTTTATGTGGGTAGATTTAGGACTATTGGGATTCCACACATCAGCATCTCTAATTCTGGTAAGACTGCTGAAAACACAATACAGTAACAGTTTTAGTTCAGCCTCAGGCAGCTGGGCATGTGGAACACTTGGATTCATGCTCTGTTTTAAAATGACACATTACCATTGTTAAGGCTTCAATAATAAGCTATTTTTTTATATTAAACTCTGCTGACACACCCTATTATGGGCTTGTCAGATGCTGCCCTTGGGCTAATTGTATGGGCATAAAACTGCAAAAGGAAAACACTTTGATAAAATAATGTTTTCAATAACATGTACTGTGCCTTATACCCACTAGTCAAAGGCCCTTTAAGGACTCAGAACTTTATAGACATTTCTAAATTTATAGATCTAGATTTGCCTGCCATTTAACATACATTTTCTCAGTCTGTATTTGTGTGGACCAAAATGAAAGTTTTGTTGGAAATGTTCTCAGTGGGTTGTTTCCTCACAAGTGTTGCTGTGTCTACAGGTTTCCTGCTGTCGCTCGGTGGAATAGCCCTGCTGTGTGTGCTCTGTGGTCTCGCCATCATTGCCTTCGCTGTGTCTGTCATCCTCCGTGCCTTCTACATCACATCCTCCAACGTGCTTGACTATTACTACAGCCGCCGGTAGGAATTTGCAAGGAGAATGAATCGTTCAATTAACCTTTTCAGTAGTTTTGAAGCAGCTGTATTTTCCTTTATACATTTAATAAACAGGGGACGTTGTGCGGTGTTGTAGTCTTATGGATTTACCAGTGTACTGATTCTTTACAGTATGAGTCTTTGGCACAAAGCTAAATCTTTTCTTAAAGTGGTACGAATGGAAGAATATTGTAGGGAACATCAAGGCACTGTGCCCTGACTTAAAGGCAGAGATATTAAACTGCTCATGAAGGTTAGCTGAAGGTGTAGTGCACAGCCTGAACCTTGATCTCCTGTCATGAGCTGAAATATTCCACGTTTGTGTTTTTGAAGATTTTACAGGTGGTTTCACAGAACCTGATTAGCTCTAACCTTGGACTATCTTACCCAAGTTAACATTGGGTAGTCCAAGACTAGCGCTAATTGGGAGCTGTGAAACGGGCCATTGAAGTCATGTCCACTTAACCTACAGTGTTAAGATGATTAATTGTTTACTGTGTTGATATAGATAGCTTTGCATTTAATATGAAACCACATAAATTACTCTGCATGTTTTTTTTAATTTTTATTTGTCTTGATACACTTGCCAAACCAACCAAATCTGTCCATCGCATCATCCCCGAGCATTGCTTCAAGAATGTCATTAAAAGGCCTCCATGATATCAAGTAATGTAAGGCAATGGCAAGCTTGCAGTATGACAAATTAATAATAAGCACCTGGTTTATTCATTAACCTTCAGATCTTGTGATTGTTCTTGCAGACCAGGGATTTAGATAATTAGCCTTTTCAATGTCATCTGGGTGTGTTATTAGAATTTGAAATAACTGAGTCCATTAATTTTGTATTCCGTAGAGAAAATTGAAAAATCAACAAATTGTCTGGTATCGTTGGAGCTCCTGTAGATAGGACAAGTTGCTCTCAATTGCAGCTTGCAAGAAAATAACACAAGTAGAAAAATCCCCCGCTACCAGTATTTAAAAACTAGTAATTTACAGTCGCATAGCAACTGATCATTTAAAAGTTATCCAGCAATTGCACACCTGGTGATGGTGCAATTTCAGTAATAATAGACGTGCTTGGAGTAGATTCTTTTTTCACAAGCCAAGAGTGATGCGATGTGATATTTCATAGTGTATGGCAAGTGAGCATTTCTGCTAAAAGTTATTTTCAAAGATAACCTTAATTAAACTGACATACGCAGAGTTGCAGCAATTGTGAATTTATTGGTGCAGGAAGGCCGGAATAACACAATCCCCAATTTTATTTTTTTCTTCTCTTGTATTAAATGGAAATAAAGTGACCACATCCAGTATCTTTTTTAAATATGTTTTAAGCTTTTGGTGTTTTAGGTTTGTTGGTCCGCTGGGATGAGGAGTCAAGCAGTGCAGTGCAACACTTTGAAATGCACATTTCTCAGGGCCTTGTCCTGAGACAGCTAGCTCACTTTCTCAGAGGTTTTACATTTGTTCCAGTCTGAAACAGGCTGTTCTTTATTGTGTCGCCACATACTTTCTGGCCTCTGATAAGCCAGTCTGACGTTAACTTGACAATGTTTTACAACTGAACATTTTTTTTCACAACTATACACTACCACCATGCTGATCCTGCTAGGTAAGTGTTTTGATTGTAATGAGAGACAAAACTGTCACTGTAAAGTCCTTCCAGCAGTTATGCCAATCAGAAATCAAAGATCCAAACCCAAAATTAAATTCTACTTGGGTTAGATCATTCTTGCAGACTGTAATTGTCTCAGTCTGTGCTTGCATTTCTTCTGCGTTGTTGCAGAATTGTATTTCTGTATTCATCAATTCCTAATATTCTTTCTGGAATGATGTCTGACTGAACCGTATCTTGAATGTGAAAATAAACTGGCCTCTTGTGGATACTTTTGCAACAAGTGCAGGTGTCGTCTGTAATTGGGGGGAGCCTGCTGCCTCATTTTGATCTTTTCAGACACTGCAGGAATGATGGGAGTTCGCTAGGCTGCTAAGGGATTACACTAGTGTTTTTCTTTCCTTCAGATCAGCCCACATGAAGCAGGACACCATAGGAAGCTGTCCAGGATGTGAGAGTGATGCCTCTTCCTGCCCCAACCCAAGTTTTCAGAAACAGAAAGGACAGTAACAGCAGAGCCAGGATGCTTTCCCACACCTGCTATGAGAAAAACAACAACACATTTAAAAAAGCACTGAGCATGAAACACATATTTGTAATGTTATCAGCAGTTCTGTAGTGTAATATTTACATGCAGTTGGGTTAAATTTAATAGCACATTATCCTTTCATATATATATAATTTGTTCTACTATCCGTTTTGAGTCTGCTTTGTGTTTAAGTTTAAAGAAGGACTTGCATCTCCATTGATTATTATTTAGCAAATTCATATATTTCAGTTATTGTGAAAAAATCCATGTTTGCATTAATTGTAATTATACCCACAAGCACATTAGTTGAAATAATTGCTATATATATTTGTGTAATCCCCTTAATTATTTCTTGTTCCACACCCATCACTAAGAAGCCACCTAGAATGTATGCCAAACTTTATATACCTTATAGTATTATTTAAGCAAAATACCCAAAACAGAAAATTGTTGTGACTTTTCTGTCAATGAAGATATGGAATGTGCTTGTTTTCCCTTTTATTCTTCTACTGGGGAAAGCAGTTTCCCCCACTTTATTCTCCTGGAGGTGTGAAAGGATGTTGCTCCCAGTTTCTGGTGATCAGGTCTCAGGCAGGTTTTCAGGGATTATTGAATTTTTCTTGGTCTGTTTGGAAGATTTGTGGAGATTGACACATTAATCTGTTAAAGCTAATAATAAGATTATGAATAAGGTTATGGAATGTGGTGTTTTACTGCCATTGCTATCTGTTATTATGAAGGCTAATTATCTTTGCATTACCTTGTTAAGTTTTGATCTAACTTTGTACTGGATAGCTTGTCCATTTTAGCTACCCTCCATACGCCCAAAATTAATGCATTCCTGCTTTGTACCCAAAATTATTATTCCTACTGCTTTCTCTAATGTGGTAAAGTTTTGATAAAGTAAATATAATTAAAATAGTACTATTGTCTGTCTTTGAATGTAAAAAAGAGCCTTTCTAAATATTCATTATTATGCTATTAAATAGTATTCTTCTGCAAACAATTTGTAAGATGTTTTCTTGGACAATAAAAGTTTATTTCCATTCTACCTTGCTTGGTTGTATTGAAAAACACTCATGAATGTAACTATTGAAAATACACTGCCATTATTTAGCTTCTTTCAGTGCAGTTCACAATGTATGAAAGGAAATATCTGGCACTTCCAAAACATCTATAGCTCACAGAAATGTTTAGTGTGACAAGACAAATTTGCTGCTAGAGCTTTCAAAATTTTAGATTTCTGGATCAGCCAATGCTGTTTGTATGCAATTGCCTTGGATTAGCTCTACAATTTATTCAGACACCCATAAAATAAATGTCCTCTGCATACAGGCTGATTGTAGCATATGATTCAATTTTTCCAATTTCCAGCCCCTAAATGAAAAATGTTTCTTATCAGACAGGCATTCATTTTCTCTCTCTCTCTCTCTCTCTCTCTCTCTCTCTCTCTCTCTCTCTCTCTCTCTCTCTCTCTCTCTCTCTCTCTCTCTCTCTCTCTCTCTCTCTCTCTCTCTCTCTCTCTCTCTCTCTCTCTCTCTCTCTCTCTCTCAATGTTTTTATTTATTTATTACCAGTATGTGTGTGTGTGTGTATATATATATATATATATATATATATATATATATATGTGTGTGTGTGTGTGTGTGAATAATGAGTTTCGTAAATACTACAGTAAATACTACAATACAGATAGTGAATAGGTTAATACAAAGTGACATGTCCTTACTTTGCGTTTACTAGTTTAGAATTTAGTAGGGTTTTATAAGATTATCAACCATTATAGAACAAATATACCCTTAACTTCTATGCCATTCCAAAGAATCCATACATCTGATTAACATATATTCTACCTGGAGTGTCGGGTGAACCCAGCAAAGCCAACTAGACCTGCCGGACTGCATCTGTACAAACACAAACACAAAAGCAATTGCAGACTTTTTTGTGCATTAATAGACTTTAAATGCGCAGGGGATGTGTAAAATCCAACTGCAGTAGGTTGAACAATGACAATCAAGGCCATAGTATCCAAATAATACGTTGACTATACAGCTCTCAGCCAAAGACTGTGGGTTTCTGTCATACCCCCCAGGACAGCTGTAACTGCGAGGTGATTTTGCGACAAATACCTGGAGGAGGAGCAAATGCCTCTCAGACATACATGGCTTGAAAAGACACAGTTCCTGCTCGACTTATCACAGTTGGTCAGTAATAGTAAGAGCCACTAATTTCAGTTTCAGAAGCCTTGATAAAAAAAAAAAGCTCAGAGAAAGAAAAAAGTAACTAAGACTGGTGACAATATGGATTCTATGGAAAGTGTGGTTACCACCGCAAATATTACCGACTCAGAACAAAACCAATCCAATACAGGTGAGATTTTTTTGTAATTCGTTAATACAGTATTTTAGTTGTTCAGGAGTTACAATTTTTTTTAACATGTAATAACTTTAAGAAAATACAACCACTAGACATGGGAATTAATAAAGCACTTGTTTTTTTGCTGTGTATGTTGTTTGTGCAGCTTTACAGTGTACAGTATAATCCTTGATCTCTAATTGTTGTTGTTGTTGGGTTTTGTTTCACACAGATTCAACTAAATACATTGCATATGGCAGCGTGTTCATGCCAACGGTTTTTGGCATTATCTGCTTGCTGGGCATAATAGGGAACGTGATAGTCATCTTCACCGTGTTCAGTAAGTCTAAGTTCAGGTGTAGAAGCAGCGTCCCCGACATATTCATCGTTAATTTATCGGTTGTGGACCTGCTTTTCCTGCTAGGAATGCCTTTCCTTATTCACCAGCTGCTGGGGAACGGAGTTTGGCACTTTGGAGAGACTGTGTGCACGATCATTACAGCCCTAGACACCAACAGTCAGTTTACCAGCACCTACATTCTGACTTCCATGACACTTGATAGGTACTTGGCCACTGTCTATCCCCTCACCTCTGCGCGGTTCAGAAGACCCGCTGTTGCCGTTCTAATAATCAGCATCGTCTGGTTCATGTCGTTCCTTAGCATCACCCCCGTTTGGATGTACGCCCGCCTGATTCCTTTGCCCGGTGGGGTGTTAGGTTGCGGGATTCGCTTGCCGAACCCGGAGACAGATATCTACTGGTACACGTTATACCAGTTTTTCATCGCCTTTGCCATACCTTTCACGGTTATCTCAGTGGCTTACTGGAGGATTTTGCTTAGAATGACCTCCTCGGAGGCTCTAACCACGCAGAGAAGTGCCAGGATAAAGACTAAAAAAGTGACCAGGATCGCAGTCACTATCTGCCTAGTTTTCTTCTGTTGCTGGGCTCCCTTCTATGTGTTGCAGTTGATTCAGCTGGCAGTAGATCAGCCGACATTGTCATTCTATTACGCCTACAAGGTTGCTATCAGCCTGGGCTACGCGAACAGTTGCCTGAACCCGTTTATCTACATTGTGCTGTGTGAAACCTTTAGGAGGAGATTCATAGTCTCGGTCAGACCCGCTGAAGACGCACAAAGCCCCGCCAGGAGCCGACGGAATCCCAGAAAAACGGATCACCATTCTGAGCAACAACAGCTACAGTTGGTTTCGGTTCCCGGAAGGTAGATTGTCCGATTGCAGTTGCTGTCCCTCAAAGATTTCAGCACTTTTTCATGAAAGAAAACCAGCACTTATGTCTTTGCTATTGCATAAACCTGTCTTATCCTGCGTAATGTGTTTGCAGTTGTTGGTGCGATTGAGTGTGTAGATTCAGGTAAAGAGGGGTGTTAAAATGTACAGATGTGTTGTCGATAGTTCCTGCTCGTAGTTTTTTGTGAAGTTTATGCATGTATTTAAAACTTAGAAAATAGGTGGTTAGCAATAGTGAATTGTGATACTAGAAATCATTTGGAATTTCCATTTCATACTCTGTTCTCAATGACAACAGAACTATAATCAGCACCTTGGACAGCGCTTATCTCAAAAACACACAACTTAAAAGGTCTAATCAATCTTGATGACGCTCATTCAATGCATGCTTACAATCAAACAAGGTGCCATGAAACATTTCACTAAGCAAAAAAATAAATAACAAATAATAATCATTAATTAATTCAATGAAATAAAATGTAAACAAATACAAAAACGAACAAATACAAATGGAACGGTCAGATTTAATGTGACTGTTTTTCTTTTGTTTTTTGTATGCAGTGGCTTAATTGACCTTTGTATTAATATTCTGTTGCAAACTATTATGTGGTTTGATTTTGATAAATGTTGTTGTACTGTTTATGCTGTATCCAGTTTGCTATTGAAAGTATTATAAACATTGGGTATTGTGTAGTTGTTAACTGGTAGACTTAGATTTCATATTATGTTTTAAAATTGAAAATAAAAAGACTGAAAACCAAAATGTACTGAGATATGGTATCAATTTTAATATATGATCAAATAAATGGGATTTCTTTTTTCTTTGGAAAAGCATGTCACTGATAAAAGAATATTAATGAAAAATTATAAATAGATGATACTGTCCTCACCTCACAAAAAAAGATATAATGATCAACCCAAAAGTAAAGTATTTATTTATATTCTTTCAGTTCTAACTGTTTGGTGTGTGATTTTGTGAATTTCTCCATTTTTATTTTCTTTTTTTAATTAGCACCTGGACACTCATTATAGAGCCCTTGACTACACAAAGTATTCTTCCCTCGGGTCTTAATTTACATTTCCCTGGTAAAATGGCATTGGATTTCTGTGGAAGTCAGGTCAATGTGCAAATTAACAATTTCTGAGATGCACACCAGTAAATTACAGTCAGTTATGTTCTTGCAATGTATGATGGATACCCTTAACATAACACCTCCTATGACAAAATGCCAAATTCCTTTTGGTAATTACCTCGGCAGTTAATCTGGTTCTTCACCCACCTCTATGCAAAAGCGAGCTCTGTGCAAAGCAGCCATTTAAAAACTAAAATACTATAAGCAATCAAGATTTCTTAAAAAGAGAGGGGGCAAATCCCTTTATGCATGTTGTACACCCAGTAATACAACCAGTAAAGGCTTCAGTGTATTCTGCAGGAGCCCTTAAATGGTTAAAGGTTGGTTAATATAATTACACTGCAGATGGGATTGCACTTAAACATTTACCATATGTAGCATTGACTGTGTAATCAGAATAGCTGTGGGAAACAGAAACAGCTTGAGGAATTTCAGAGGGAGGGAATGGAGCCTGTCTTTGCTTATCATGCACAGGACTTAGAAAGCACACGGCTATACTCCTTCACTCACAGTCTGACAGACAGATAGGGCTGTGAACATTTTTTATTTATTTATTTATTGCTTAGCAGACGCCCTTATCCAGGGCGACTTACAATTGTTACAAGATATCACATTATACATTATTTCACATTATACAGATATCATATTATTTTACATACAATTACCCATTTATACAGTTGGGTTTTTACTGGAGCAATCTAGATAAAGTACCTTGCTCAAGGGTACAACAGCAGTGTTCCCCACTGGGGATTGAACCCACAACCCTCCGGTCAAGAGTCCAGAGCCCTAACCACTACTCCACACTGCTGCCCTTATGCATGCAACACTTTAATCATTAGGCTAGATTAAGGAAGCACTACTAACTGTGCATAGTGAAAGAGCTCCAAATGACACCCCTGCTCTGTAACATTTTTGGAACACAATGAAACTCATTTAGTTTTGAGCAACCTGCTGTCATGCATATTGAGTTGTGGAAAAGGTTGCTCCTGGTTTGTGCTCAAATGCATATGCTATGTGCCTCTTGATCTGTCTGCCATCAAGCAGAATTTAATATTTTCAAAATTAAGTCTGTGTGATCAATTGCTTACAAAGCTGATGTAAATAGATACTCGTATAGTTCTTAAAGTTTTTTGTACAAGTGCACAGTTTAAACCATTTCTACTGGATGATTAAACAGTTACTTCAGAACCATTATATACCAACATTCTAGGTTTTTATATGGCCATAGACTCATATTGTAGCCTCTACCAATATCACTACTCTCATCAGGTATTGCAGTGTGACGATGGGAAAATGACGTATGATAAGAACAAAATAACAAATCAATTCAATTGATTGGGGTGGTGACAAGCATTCTTACTATGGAAATTAAAAATTACACAATCCAACACCATAAAGCAGAGCTACAAAAACATAACTA
This sequence comes from Acipenser ruthenus, assembly GCF_902713425.1. Lineage (NCBI taxonomy): Eukaryota > Metazoa > Chordata > Actinopteri > Acipenseriformes > Acipenseridae > Acipenser > Acipenser ruthenus. The sequence continues at coordinate 5,802,164 of NC_081210.1, forward strand.
TATACAATTAGCTGTGCTTTTCTAACACTGGCCCAAGGATCAAATCATTAGGTTACTTATACTGCTGCCCACATTCACACTGCTGCCCACATTCATTGTTATTTCTCTATATAAACTGAACACATAAAAATAACATTGAGGGCAGTGTGAGATAGCGAGATAGGTAACAATGACTGAGAATTACGCATACATCGGTTACGTTGTGAAAGGAAGAAACATAGCTTCATATGAAGAACTTATAGAATGAGTGAACCCGCCAAACTGCTAGCGGTGGAGCACCAGCCGCCAGCCAGCCACACAAAGGGAACGGTGCAAAATGTCAGCACTTAAATATCTGGATGCCGAAATCGGTTTATTTAGTGGAACTCGTTTTCAAAATGCTTTTATTCTTTTTAAATATGGACCACAAATCACCTCAAACTAAAACGATCAGCTGTCGGGCTTACGTTGCTAAGCAATTTCTTCTCTTGATTGATTCAAGGCAGGTGCATTTCAAAGACCGCAAATGGCATAATGCAAAAAAAAACAAACATGTAACTTGGTTTAATTTGTAACTTGCATCTACATTCGTAGAGTGCTAACTCGGTATATCATTTAAAAACAACCAAGGAGAGCTGCATTAATTAAAGGGCTGTGGCATTCTTGGTGTGACTCAGCTCTGATTCTAAAGACAGAATAATCGGCGTTAAAACCAAAACAAAAGGAGCTAATTAGATTTGAATCCAACCGCAGTGGGGTGGGGGCAGTCAGAAGCAAACAAACACAATTAAAAACAGTAGGGTATTAGCTAGCAGTGCATTCCATGTGTTCCATTTTCTAAACTGGATTTGATCAAGGTATTAAGAAATTAAATAATACCCCGACAGCACTTTCCCGCATCACCGCCTTGCTTTTCCAAAGTCTAGAATAACCATTTCGTCCGTTGAGTGATATGCATTTTCATACATATCTTCAAATGCACCGTTAAAAGCGTTCACTTTTTAACAGTCACCAATTACGTTTTGTATTTTCGCCCATTCCCCAATTTGGTTATGTCCAATCGTTGTGTTTTACTGAACTGTAGAATCTCAGGAGAGATTGTACCCATTTTAATACCACCCCCTAGCTACGCCACAGCACTACGGTATCATACTGTTAGATAGTTACTGCATAACTATACACAAAGTATTTTTTAATGACACAATTTCCATAATATGTGGTTGTGTAACTAGAGCGTAATTACTAGGAAATCGCATGTCCATTTACAGCAGAATTAGACAGTGTAATGTAAGTGATTTTGTGTTTGTGAAGGATTCGTTGAATCTGTAAAACGTAAACATTAATCCATGACACTTTCGATTCTTTTTTTTTAATATCTAACCCTACCCTCATCATGACAAGAAAATGTAGTCTACCTAGCATGAACAAAGGGAGTAAAACGATTCTTTTATTCTGCCATGTAACAGCACTATAATTATCCACGCAGTGTTCTTTACAAATACACTATACAGCATAATTATAATTAATATGGGCTTCCACTTACAATGTTCCTAAATGCCACTAGTTTTTGGACAGAACTTATATAAAATTGCAAGGAACTCAATGTCAATCAAAAGTGAAGCAAACGACATTCTTCCTAACACATTTCTTGAGCAATTGTTTTACTTAATCAATTAAAAGGGCAGCAGATTGGAATGCATCTTAACCAGGTTTAATTGGATGACAGGATGGCATTTGCAGCAAAGAAATTCTGTTAGCTTCATTTATTTTCATAACAGTTCCAGCAAATGTATTCATTTGCTGTGTCTTTCTCAAGGGGGGAAAGGTGACAGCAGCTTCGCATCTGGGAATTCTACACTCATTAAAACAGCAGGCAGTGACAGGCAAGGGGGGCCCCAGTCACCAAATGCATTTAATACATTTCCACATCCTTTTAAACGTTCTAAAGATGGTTTATTGGAATCAAAATCAATGTGCACTACTATCATTATACATACTTGTAGCAAAACTAGTAAACTGTAATACTGTTTCATGTGCTGTTTGCCAAATACCAGTATATGCAGTTAGTTCAAGGGTCCTTCTGCACGCCCCTGTTTTAAAAGGACTCTTGCAGCACGTCAACCCAGAGAAAACTTGGTGAGTTTAAACCTATGTATTGATGCTGGGAGAATCTAAATCGTGCAGCTGTCATAGAGGAAGATGTTTCAGTGAGTGTAATTGCGATACTGGCATTGCGTGGTCTCTGATCAACATGGCCAACACAACTGCAATTTACGCGTTATGCTGAGTTGGCAAGCTTTAATCTATAATCTAAATGTTACCATCTTCAACATGTGTAGCGCTTGGGGGTATGAGACATTTTTAACACCGACAATGTGGGGATTTATTGCCTTCACTCAAGCACATGAACTGTGAACCAGCTGCTGTAAACGTGCCACCATTCAGATATAAGGGAAGAGAGGGCAGAAATAAACCATTTGTTTTCCTCTTACAGCCAACAGCATCTTGCTAGTGTTATTGCTAATAAGTAAGTGAAAAAAAAAGAATATTAGATACCCTTTAAATATTCCACTATGGGTATTTTCTTGAAATGTTATTAATCTGTATGGTTGTATATGCTACACATATTTCTGGTTTGTTTCACACTTTGGCCACAAAGCAGTTCATAATGGGGCTAAAGATTTATAGAATTTTAAAACAAGAGGAAACTGATGTCCAGATTTCAAGTGGAGTCAAGCATAAATGTAATAAACTAAAATAACAAAAAATATATAACCACTCCACAGTGTAAAAAGAAAAAGGGAACCCCTGACTGAAATTCTAAAGAGTAAAGTGTTATTTTTTTCCCCATTGAAAACTATTTTTGCTTTTTAGACTAAGCATGGTTTAAATTTGTGGTGCAATGATTGAACCCATCGCCCTTTCACCCTTGGGCAAGATAACCTCAACAAATATTTAAAAAAAAACACTTTGTCCAATTTCATTCAGACTATAACATCAGACTAGAATGGGAATGCATGGCAGAAACATCTACTGTCATATTCTTAATTCTGATTTAACATCAAAGGTCAAATAACATCTAATATTATTTTTGATTCCGTACAGCTCAAAAGAATGCTTGAATGTTTGTCAGGTGACTTCCTGGAGTTGTACTTTGGTTATCCCCGTTACTTCAGTTTGGCAGTTTTGTTAATCCCCTCATTAGTGTCAGCTTCCTTAGGTTCGATTTTCATGAGTCTATCAGAGCTTGTCATGGGGCTGGATAATGATTACATTCTAGGACTGAAAAAATGCATTATTTCACATGTCACATGAACTTAATATTAGGTGTAAGAATGTAATTGATTTCCCTTAGTTATTTCCAGATGCCAACAGTATTTTTTTTTTAAATTGGCTTCAACGCGACCAGCATCTTCCCAGGATACTTATTACTATTCACTGCCCTGACAATAATACAAGACCTCATTAGGACAAGATAGTACAACAGTGGCAATCATTTCTCATAATACAAACTGAAAAATAACATTAAGATCAAGAGACTTACAGATGTTTTTGTTATACAGGTTACTGAACGGTGAACTCAACAGTGCAGAACGATGGAATTTATTTGTTTAAATACAGTAAAAAGAAATAAAAAATAAAAAAGGTTCATGTCCTCAGACACAAACTATTTTTTGGGTCACACAAGCATGCCATTCTCCACAGT